>NC_090172.1:28362927-28570427 GCF_024679245.1 Pseudorasbora parva
CGCCGCCCAGGATTGACTCCTGGTCTGCTCAGCTAATACTTATTTATGACAAAAGAAAAAAAAAAGTATTGTAAAATGTGTATTTAGAAAGTATTTCAGAACCTTTTTCCCACCTCCTGTTTGCCAATATGGTTAACCTCGTTAGTTTAGTTCTGTCAGCTGTGTTTAGTTATCCTCATCTGTGTCACCTGTGCCCCTCGTTAGTCAGTCATCTGGTTTCGTATTTAGTTCCCCTTGGTCACTCACTCGTTGTCACCATTATACTATATTTGAGTTTATCTGTTCTGTCAAGAGGTTCTGCTTTCTTATTTCTGAAATTCATCAGTAAACTTCATTTGAGTATTGTCTGTTCATGTCTATGCCTTCCTGCCTGAGCCAACTGTAATACATGCCAAATATTGGCTCATTTTGGATTTAATGAGAGTCTACATGGTAGCCTCTTAATCAGAGTATTGTCTTAATCAGATTAATATCGGAGTATAGTTGTCCATGTAAACGTAGTCACTGACTTGGAGGAGCAGTCGCGCGCAGTCCTACATCACCGGACTAATTTGCATAATCTTCACGGAACTTTAGATCGCGGTGGAAACGCAGACAGTTGCAGGTCTGGTGGGAGAAAAGTTCCTGTAAAAAAAGTTCCTGGTACAAATTGTTCCGGGTAATTTTGGTGGAAACGGGGCTTAAGCCTGTGTTAGACAAGAATAGGACAACATTCATATTCCTAAACTTAAGGAACTTGTCTCCTCAGTCCCCAAATGTTTACAGACTGTTATAAAAAGAAGAGGGGATGCCACACAGTGGTAAACATGACCTTGTCCCAAATTCTTGAGATGTGTTGATGCCATGGAATTTAAAATCAACTTATTTTTCCCTTAAAATTATACATTATCTCAGTTTAAACATTTTATATATTATCTATTTTATTCTGAATAAAATATAAAAAATCTGAAACTTCCACATGATTGCATTTTGTTTATTCACAATTTGTAATGTGTCTCAATTTTTTGGAATCAGGGTGGTAGCTGGTGGCCTGGACAAATTCACCAATTGAGTAAAAAAAATAAAAATAAAAACAAACAAACAAACAAACAAATAAATAAATGGTTCTCTACCCCTTTTTTCTAAAAGTTTGGGCTGAATGTTCACATTCCAACAGGACAATCATCTGGACCTAAGCACAAAACCAAGACAATGTAAGAGTGGCCGGAACCCAGACTTGAACCCATCAAACATCTCTGGGGAAACCTGAAATGCTGTTCTGGTCCACATCCAACCTGACAGAGCTTGAGTGCATCTACAGAGAACAATGGCAGAAAATCCAGGAGTGCAAAGCTTGTCACATCATACCCCAAAATACTGATGATCAGTGTTGTGCAAGTTACTTCCAAACTGTAATATATTATAGATTACTTATTACTGCTATTTAAAAGTAATTCATTACATTACAATATTACTGTCTCAGAATTATAATTGTTACATTACTCCTGTATTACTTTTGAGTTACTTTCACCAAAATAACTTCAGAAGTAGCTCTTAACATTCTAAAATGTAGGCAGAGAGCATTTTACATCCAGTAAAAGGCGATATGATGAAGCATAATGACATGGGCCATCCAGAGTAACAATAGAGAATTGGCAAAAAAGTGAATGCTCAAGACAATGCAAGAAATCATGACGATCCAACTCTGTTATAAGTATTATTTTAGAGGTAAAGTGATTATCTGGTAATATCTGGGAATAGCTTCTGTTCATAGACAGAACAGAACTGTGTAAAGTCTAAGTTATGACAATATGCGCATTTGTTCTTTTCTTATTGTTGCGACATAGTTGCGAGATAGTTATTTCGGTTTTAGAAAAAGGTTGTATTTGACTGCGTTTGCATTTGACTATCATACGTTGTTGTCCTTATCTCTGATAAACTAGGCAATGCGCATCCATCTCGTGAATGTACAGTAGGGATGAGACGGTGGGGACATTCTGGGCTTTTAAATCACTAGTCTATTTAACCGAAAGGAACATGCGCACTGCCGCTTGGGCATTAATAACGGGAGCGGATGCAAAGCGAGTGCTTTCAAAGAATTCTTATAAAAGTTAAGCTTCCATATGAACTGAAAACGCGCCAGTGCGCGCACACCATGCTTAGCAGACACCTTCCGTTTTTATTAGAACAGTCTGTTCTCTAACTGAACTAAATTACTTTATTACTATAGTAGTAGCAGTAGTCTTATTCTGTCATCAAGTGTTGTTTATAGGCATCAGGCCTATAGTTTGGCTCAGCAGCGCGCGCCTTGTCTCTCGTCCGTCCTTCGACGCGCTTGTCGTTGTGCTATTCTTTGAAACGACAGAGCCTTTAAACCGTCTTTTATACTTTTCCACTGGCCAGCGCGAGCACAGAGGCTGAAATCATGCCTGCGGCACTACTGTAAAATCCGCAATAAACACGTACCCCTTTACTGGACTATGTCACACAATATCCAAATGTACACCAGCAAGAGGGAGATGAATTGAAGTACTGAATTGAAGGAAAATGAAGTAAATCGCTATACATATATCAGAAGCTGTCATTAGTATTTAATTACTAACCTGGACACCGCACGCGGCTATTGAATGACCACGAACAGGTAATAACTTGCATTTTTCATGCGTTAATGTATCGCACCATTTTTTCCTTTTTCGTTTTATTGTATTTTTTTTTGGGGGGGGGGGGGGGGGGGGGGGTAACGCAAGCATTACTGGAAATGTACCGAGTAAAATATTACTGAAAATTGATTAGTAATGCCTTACACTACTGCGTTACAGCAAAAAGTAATAAATTACTGTAATGTATTACTTTTGTAATGCGTCACTCCCAACACTGCTGATGATTGCTGCCAAAGGTACTTCAATTACTGAGTTAAGGGTCTGAATACTGAAATATGATATTTAGGTTTTTTTTCCTTATCAAGTTATCACATATCACAAAAGTGTTTCACTTTGTCATTATGAGTTATGGATTTAGAAGCATTTTAGCATGAGGGTATAATATAAAAATGAAATGGTTGGCATACTTTCAGAATACACACACAGACACGCATGGACACACACACGCACGTACACACACACACAAACAGCTCAAATGTACTAAAGGTTCCCTTTATCGAGGGAACTTGAGCTGCGTCGAAACGCTAGGGGAATGCCTCTGCGTGATGCGTCATGAAGCACTCGTGAAATCAGTCCAATAGCGGGGAGATATACGTCATAGGCGGGTGACGTCATCGACCAGGAAGCTATAAAGCATTCCCGGATCAAACAGTCACTAGCTTCTGTGCCTTCACAAAGCGCTCTATGTGAATATTGTATGTCCATTTATTGTGTGTGTTGTCAAAGAAAACAAAGAGAATATTATGGCAAGCGGTCAGTTTAGGCATTGTGTCACTCCCTGCCCACGTTACATCACGGGTGGGGATACACACGACCTATGTGTTATGTGTTTGGGGCTCGATCATGCCCAGTCAGCTCTCGAGGGGGCTGGCTGCGAGCATTGTGAGAGACTCCCAGTGCGCACATTAAGATCACGCCGGGTACTCTTCGAGGAGAGTGCTTTGGCTCGTGGTCCTCATGGCTCGGGTCCCGCTGTTGCCGAGGTGCAGCGAAGGCTCGTGTCCTGGGGATCGCAGATGGATCTAGTGGTGGGGTTAGAGACGGGTGATCCCCTATCTCTGCCCTTACCCGCTGGATCTCATGCCTCAGTTCATGAGTTGGAAGCATGCTCTGCGGTTTCTTCCGCTCGCGCTGAGGCACAAGAACAGCAGCATTCCAGTTCCGAGGAACTGGATGTTGTTAGTATCGATGAATGTGATGATCTTGTACCGCCATTACACACACACGCACAGGAGGAGCTCTTGGAGGTTGTGATTCGTGCCGTGGCCAGATTAAGTTTAGAATGGCCGGCCAAGCGGCAGGAAACTCGCCAAAAAGTAGACTGGATGAGCGATTTTTGCCGTCTTATTCACAGCCTCCAAGGTGGGGCTTGCCTTTCTTCCCGGACCTCCACACCGAGGTGTGGAGGTCCTGGTCGAGGCCAGCATCGTTTAGGGTCTTCAGTCCAGCAACTTGCGAATATTCAAACATCTTAAGGTTGAAGAGCCATGGTTATGCGGCGATGCTTCGGGTGGAAGAGACGCTTGCGAGCTATCTCTCCCCCGAGTCAGCATCGTATGGTAGTAGAAAGATTTCAAGAGGCGAAAAAGCAGGCGACCGCATTTCAGCGCTTCCTTCCCCGGAAAATATATCCCTGCCGGGCGGGGGCAGCCTCAGCCAAATACGTCCTCCTCCAGTCAACACCGAGCGCAACAAAAGCGTGGCCACTCCCCCCCCCCCCCCCCCCCCCCCGCAGAGAGATAATCGTGGGTCCGGGCAGCGCGCTCAACCAAGACCTTCCCGAGGTAGGGCAGACTTAAGGTCTGTCATTATCTCTTGGAAGGCCTCGGCTAAGAAGTCCTGACGCCAGAAGCTCAGGACTTCCGATGGCAGTCCCCTCCGGGAAAGTGTGGCTCACCGGGCCACCCGCTCTCTCCCGGTGCCATCGGGGGGGCCGGTCTGCCAACCCATCAAGAGGCTGGTTCCCTTAGTAGACTTTCTGGCAGCGTGGAAACTTCTGCCGAATGTCTCAGAATGGGTCCTGCTCACAGTAGAAAAAGGGTACAGAATTCAATTCGGGTCACACCCGCCTGTGTTCAGCGGGGTTACTCCTACGGTAGTAAGCCCCGAGCAGGCTCTGGTCATGGAACGAGAGGTACAGACTCTACTGCGAAAAGAGGCTATAGAACGGGTCCCTCCCCACTGCAGAGAGTCAGGCTTTTACAGACGGTACTTCATAGTTCCAAAGAAGGATGAAGGGTTAAGGCCTATTCTAGATCTGCGTCGGTTAAACAGAGCAGTAAAGAAATTAAAATTCAAGATGCTCACGATAAAACAGACCGTGTGTCACATAAGGTCCGAGGACTGGTGTGTCACAATAGACCTAAAAGATGCTTACTTCCACATCTCCATCCTTCCGCAGCACAGACAGTTCCTCAGGTTTGCTTCCGGGGGCGAAGCTTACCAGTATCGAGTGCTGCCATTCGGCCTAGCTTTATCGCCCCGCACTTTCACGAAGTCTGTGGATGCAGCTCTGGCTCCGTTGCGACTCCAGGGCATTTGCGTGCTCAATTATATCGACGATTGGCTGGTGTTAGCTCAGTCAAAACAGCTGGCGGTTCAGCATCGAGATGCTGTTCTTGCCCACATGAGAGTGTTGGGGCTAAGGTTGAATGGAAAGAAAAGTGTGTTGGCACCTCAGCAGAGCATTACTTTTCTGGGGGTAGTGTGGGACACGAAAAGAATTTCGGCTCGGCTATCTCCTCCCAGGATAAAAACAATCCTGGATACCGTGAACCAGATAAAGCTAGGTCAGTCACTCACTGTGAAACACTTTCAGAGAGTGTTAGGGCTGATGGCAGCAGCGTCCAGCGTGATACCTTTTGGACTGCTGTACATGAGACCCTTACAGTGGTGGCTCAGGACCAAGGAGTTCTCCCCGAGGGGAAATCCCTTTCGCTTGATCAAGGTCACGCGGTGCTGCCTACGTGCCTTGGTGAAGTGGAAGGATCCTTGGTTCCTGTCCCAAGGTCCAGTTCTGGGGGTTCCTTGTTGTCGCATAACGCTAACGACGAATGCCTCCCTAACTGGCTGGGGGGCGGTCATGAGTGGCCCCTCAGCTCGGGGTCTGTGGAGCGGCCATCAGCTCTCCTGGCACATAAACCAGTTGGAGCTGATGGCTGTGTTCCTGTCACTCAGGCACTTCCTCCCAGACCTTTGGGGCCACCATGTGGTAGTTCGGTCGGACAACACAGTGGCGGTCTCGTACATAAATCGCCAGGGGGGGCTAAAATCGCGCCGGTTGTGGAAGCTGGCGCATCGAATATTGGTTTGGGCCCAGGGCAAGATGCTGTTGCTCAGAGCAATATACATCCCGGGGAGCCTGAATGTAGTGGCAGACTCCCTGTCGAGGCAGGGAGTGGTGCCGGGGGAATGGAGAATCCATCCCGAGGTGGTGGAGAGTCTCTGTATCCACTTTGGGCGAGCTCAGGTGGATCTGTTTGCGTCTCAAGAGACAACGCACTGTCCATTATTCTTCTCCCTCACGCATCCAGCCCCACTGGGGCTGGACGCAATGGTACAGACGTGGCCGAGGCTACGTCTGTACGCCTTTCCCCCTCTGGAGCTCCTCCCAGGAGTGCTGGAGAGAGTCCGCTGGGACGGGGCCCAGCTTCTATTGATAGCCCCATTCTGGCCGGGCCGAGTGTGGCTATCCGACATCAAATCTCTCCTCGGGGGTCCCCCCTGGGAAATTCCCGTCAGGAGGGACCTTCTCTCGGAAGCGAGGGGGTCAGTACTGCACCCCCGTCCGGAGCTATGGAAACTGTGGGCTTGGCCTCTGAGGGGGCCCAGCTCATAGAAAAGGGTCTATCTACTGAGGTGATAGAAACCATGTTGCACTCCAGAGCACCATCCACAAGGAGACTTTACGCCCTCAAATGGAGAGTTTTCGTCACCTGGTGTACAGGCCATACTTTAGACCCTGTTAACTGCCAGGTCGGTTCAGTACTCGAGTTTCTACAAGAAAAATTTTCCGCAGTGTTATCCCCTTCGACTCTGAAGGTGTACATGGCGGCTATATCGGCCTACCACATGCCTTTAGAGAATGCGTCAGTAGGGAAACACCCGTGGGTCAAGCGTTTCCTTTGTGGTACTTTGAGGCTCAGGCCTGCGGAACGCTCGAGGGTGCCTACCTGGGACCTGGCCATAGTGTTGGAAGGCCTTATGTTGGCCCCGTTCGAGCCGATAGAAGAAGTGTCAGAAAAGTTTCTTACATTAAAAACGGTATTTCTTCTGGCCATTTTATCCCTAAAGAGAGTAGGGGACCTACAAGCTCTATCAGTGGCACCCTCTTGCCTCGAGTTTGCACCTGGAATGGTGAAGGCATTTCTCTTCCCGAGGGAAGGGTATGTGCCCAAGGTCCCGACTAATGTAGCGGGGCCAGTGATGCTGCAGGCTTTCTGTCCTCCTCCATTTCTTTATCAAGAACAAGAGAAGCTGAATCTGCTTTGTCCGGTCAGGACCCTAGACGCTTATGTCCACAGAGCTGCCCTGTGGCGAAAGTCAGAACAACTGTTTGTGTGTTTTGGGTCCCCGAGTAAGGGAAAACCGGCGTCGAAGCAGACACTGAGTAAGTGGATAATTGAGGCTATTTCACTCGCTTATGAGTCGGCGGGACAGCCTTCACCACTAAGGGTCCATGCTCTTATATCAGGAGTTTTACTTCAAGAGGTGTGTGATGCGGCAGGGTGGTCCTCTCCGCACACGTTTGTGAGGTTCTACAATCTAGACGTGGCCTCTACCCCAGGGTCCTGGGTGTTTTTGGGTTGAGCGAAATTCACATAGACAGACATTTTGGGACTCTGGCGACATGGGCATTAAGTTCCCCTAGCGTTTCGACGCAGCTCGAGTTCCCTCGATAAAGGGAACGTCTCAGGTTACGTATGTAACCATGGTTCCCTGAGAGGGAACGAGATGCTGCGTCGCTATGCCATACTCCCGGCATGCCTGTGATTGATTTGTTCGGCTTTTTCAGAAGCTAGTGACTGTTTGGTCCGGGTATGCTTTATGTTTGGTCCGGGTATGGTCGATGACGTCACCCGTCTATGACGTATCTCCCCGCTATTGGACTGATTTCACGAGTGCTTCATGACGCATCACACAGAGGCGTTCCCCTAGCGTTCCGACGCAGCATCTCATCCCCACTCAGGGAACCATGGTTACATACATAACCTGAGACGTTTTCACTGCAAAACCAGTGCCTTTGGTGCATTTTGAATATGATTAAGAAAACATTATATAATGCAAACAAACAGTGTCAGAGCTTTTCTAAGTAGGATTAACACTCTCTAATCCTTACTCTCCACTTTCTGCCGAGGAGTCTAATAATTAAGGATTTCACCATAACATCATTTTCAATACAACATTAGTCAATGTATGTCAGAATCATACAGAATCATGCATATTTTTAATGGTAATCACTTAACTAAAATAACTTTACAAATAAACATGACTCATTTCCACACAAACGTAACCATTGAAGCATTTCCCCTCAGTAAGTCAGTTTTGAGACACACTAATCCTGCAAAAGATACTATAACAACCCATTTTCAGATCCAATTAAACATAAGAACCAACTGGATCATTAAAAAAAAGATAAATGGGATGCTGGAATTCAAGCAAAACTGGGTACCTGACGCAGATATGTTAGAACCTGGTGGCAGTGGTAAGATCACTAATCTAAATCTGAATCTAAACTGTGACAACAACAAAAAATACATTCAACATCAGTTAATGTATATCAATAAAATAGTCACAAAGATATAAAAAATCTTAAACATCTATCATTTTTCACACTGAGAATAAAGATTAGTTAATTATTTCCTCATTAGAAGCAAGCATGGATGTCATGCAAATGAGCATGTGTTATATGCACGCTGAGGGGATCCCTCTCCATTATTTATTTAACAGAGGGGGTATGCTGATTATTGAGGTACATACATATGATGTGATAGATGTGTTGTCCACATGATTTCTGTGTAATGTGTGTGTGTGTGTGTGTGTGTGTGTGTGTGTGTGTGTGTGTGTGTGTGTGTGTGTGTGTGTGTGTGTGTGTGTGTGTGTGTGTGTGTGTGGGCTGGCAATCCCTACGTTATGGGGACCAATTTTCCCCACAAAGATGTCAATATTGAATTCCTTGTCCTTGTGGGGAAATGTTGTGGTCCCCATAAGGAAAACATCTTATAAATCATACAGAAGTTTTTTTGAGAAAGTAAAAATGCAGAATGTTTCCTGTGATGGGTAGGTTTAGGGGCAGTGTAGGGGGATATAAAATACAGTTTGTACATCATAAAATCCATTTCGCCTATGGAAAGTCCCCATAAAACATGGAAACACTACGTGTGTGTGTGTGTGTGTGTGTGAGTGAGAGAGAGAGAGAGAGAGAGAGAGAGAGAGAGAGAGAGAGAGAGAGAGAGAGAGAGAGAGAGAGAGAGAGAGAGAGAGAGAGAGAGAGAGAGGAGGGAGGGCGACCCTGCCATCTCTTTTAATTTCTCCCATGGGAGGCAGTTAAGATTCAGGCTGAGCGAGGGGGTAAACTGCAGAGGCTTCCCCTCTCCATCCTTACATTGATCCCTCACCTCTGGGGTTCACTCTCTCCATCTTGGATGACCCTCAGAGGGGGCAAAGATAAGGTCACATATTATCAAAGGGTAGAAAGCTCCACAGGGCATGGAGAGAGAAAAGGCCTAACTCTTTATAAATATTTGGCATAGATGTGTAAACAACATATTCCCTCATATTATCCTATTTTAGGAATGCAACGATGTATCAGCCAATAATCGGTAGTCTACCGGCTGTTAAAAGCAATTATTTTCCCTATTAGCCATCGGCTGATTGTTTAAAAACAATCGATGATCAGGGCCATTTTTTTCTGTCAATCAAAAGAGGGCAGGAATATGTCTAATGTGCAACTTCTGTGTGTGAAGAAATATAGCTTGTGTTGATTATAGATCTGTTGAAGTTAACCTGACAAAAACGTATTTTATAGCGATATTATTGTAGGCTCTATTTGACCCTATGAATTATGTGTAGAGATTTGTGCATTGTTACTTCTGTTAAGAAAAAAAGCCCCAGCTTTTCAAAATCTGTCAATTTGGTTACAAAATTCAAAGTGAAAGGGCATTTCCATGCTTTTAAGCTTTTCTCTGAGAAAAGAACAAAGAACGGCACTAAAGTCATTCTTGAAAAGGGAAGATGTGTTCGGAGTTTTGCTGACCGGATACAGCAAATGT
Organism: Pseudorasbora parva; assembly: GCF_024679245.1. Taxonomy (NCBI): domain Eukaryota; kingdom Metazoa; phylum Chordata; class Actinopteri; order Cypriniformes; family Gobionidae; genus Pseudorasbora; species Pseudorasbora parva. The sequence continues at coordinate 28,372,838 of NC_090172.1, forward strand.
TTAATCTATGAAAGAGCTCCGCTTCACGTTGCCCTGGTTGGTTGTAGCGCTATCCAATTGCGCGCAGAGGGAGTTTGAAAGACAGCCGTTTATACACCCTCGGATTGAGCCCTGTCAATGGTGAGTTTCCAGACCAAACATCTTGATGTAAGTCTGGCTTGTCAGGCTAGGTGGAATCAGGGTGCATGGAGAAACCGGCAGAGCAGAGAGGGCGACAGACCAGGGCAACATCCACAGCCTGGAATCCAAAGATGGAGGCTTGACAGACAGTGGCGACGACAGAGGGTTTGAGGACGATGGGGAAGCCGGAGGAAAAGAGGCCGGTGCCGATGGGCCGCAAGGGCTGATGGACCACTGTGGAGCCGAGGAAGTGCAGAGCCAAGGTGGGGGCTTGAGGTGAAGCCGGGGAATCCGTATCATTGTGCCGAGCTGGTGATCGGAAAGCCAGAGTCAATGGCAAAAAGCTGCATGGAGTTAATGGTGAGGGAAGGGGATAATCAGGAACTAAATAAGATACAGCTGATGATTATCACAGAAACAAACAGGGACATATTTAGAAACCAAGGAAACTAAGCAAAGAACGGAAACAGGATCCTAAAGGAAACAGAACAGAATATCAAAATAAGAGTCAATACAGTAATGTATCTTCAGAAGTTTATTTTATTACATATTAAGCATATGTAAATTTATAAGCACAACTGTATGTATAAGAAGACTCCAAAATCCATATTAATGCATTTTCTCAATAATTTAATTTGAAGCTTTAATTAAATAAACTACTTTTAAAGATTCAGTCTAACGTAGCAAAGCCAAACAAACATGGTTTGAAGATGTTTTTGATAGTACTATTACGTGTGTGTGCATACATAGTATGTGTGTATTCATGAGTGTGCATGAATCTATGTTCTGCATGCACATCCTGTATGTTGTGAATGTGTGCTTATGTGACGCCTCAGTAACTGGGGCAGAACTGATTGCTGCTGATCGCTGTAGGCGCGTAAAGACCTACATTCAGCACACAGACACCGGAAGGAGGAATGTTGGAGACAGAGTGTCTACTGCCTTGGTTTCATTTTCCTCCACTAGATGTCCACCAAACAGCTGACACAAAATTATATTTTAAAAAAATTATAAAAATAATAATAAAGAAATTAAAAAAAAAAAAATTATGAAAACCTCTCCAAACAGAAGTGAAATGACAAATGATTAACAGATAAAAGAGAAGGAGTGTTAATAAACAAACAAACAAACAAACAAAAACCCACAACGCTTAGATAGGTCAATCACCAGGGACAGGATCTGGCCCATCTGCTCAGCTGATATAACAGGGAATTATGCATGCAGATTGGCACTGCAACTCCATCCTCACCCCCAAACATGCTTCATGACGCATTTATGCCGTCTCAAAGATATAAGGATGTGAGAGGATGAAAAGAGGAATGTGTGTTATGGGGGTTAACAGAAGTGAAGGGAGGGTGGGTGCATTGGAGAGACAAAGCAAGAAGAGTAAAATTTAAAAGACAAAAAGAGGAAAAGTGTTGCTGCTTTACCCAGCTGTTTAAAGGATGAAGGTGACTTTTCTTCCTGTTTCCTCATGTCCTTTCACAGGTGTGTGTCTATGTTTGTGAGAGAGAACCCCTGTGTGGAAGAAATCTGTTCGTTCTTCTAAGAATCATACTGCATGAACTGACATCATTTCCTTTTAAAACAGCTTTAAGCATATATATATATATATATATACACTCTAAAAAATGCTGGGTTAAAAACAAATGCAAATGCTGGGTTGAAAATGCACCGACCCAACAATTGGGTTGTTTTAACCCAATGGTTGAGTTGTTCTTACCCAGCAATTGGGTTGTCTTAAGCAACATTTAACCCAACCACTGGGTTAAAACAACTCAACCATTGGGTTAAAACAACTCAATTGTTGGGTTAGTGCATTTTCAACCCAACTTGGGTTGTTTTTAACCCAGCATGTTTTAGAGTGTGTGTGTATATATTATATATATATATATATATATACACACACACACACACACACACACACACACACACACACACACACACACACACACACACACACACACACACACACACACACACACACACACACACACACACACACACTAGGATAGGCATTAGGCAATAACATAAAGGTTCACTACCAATCAAGTGAATTTCTGAATAATTATTTTATTTAAAACTATTTTAACCAGATCACATTCATTTATTTACATTAATGTAATTGTCTAGATTGGCAATATGTTTAATCTGTCCTATTAGGCAATTATGTTTTTGTTTTGTATTAAAAAAGAATAATAACAGCACATGAATCTTATCAATTTTCCACTTCTATAATTACCTTTAATCACCAAGATTAATAAATGTGTCACAATCAGCTGGGTCATGGTTTAGTAGAACAAAATAACTCCATGATGTTTCTCTGTCTCTGTCATATAAGCATTTGATTTGAGTCCATTGATATAAGAGCTGTCTGTCATTTCAATTCATATGTATTTATATAGTGATTTTCCTAAAATACATTGTTTCAATCAAAGGGGACTGTGTCCAAGTAATGTCATGTCACATGTCATAAATGTACAGTTTATAAATATCATATGGTATTTACAAATAACACAAGTCATACAAATCATGTAGTTAGCTAACACCATGTATTCATTTATGCAGAAAAAATGAACTCATTAAAGCAATTATTTCAAGTTATGATCATAATGATAATATATAGACAATTTGGCAGTTGTATTGATTCAGAGTTGGTGACATCTGAAGTCCTTGCAGAGGTTGGAGTCATCTGAAATTTCTGTAGGAGGCTGGAACCATACTGGAGCTTGTGTAACCTCTTGTTGCCCATCCCGAGGTAGAAACAGATAAGCAAATTGAAAGTTATTGTTAGCATAGCTGCTGTTCATAACATTTTAGGGATATTGTGTGAGACATTATATGAGACATTATGTGAATGCTTGGCTAAAGAGATGTAAAAGAGCTAAAGAGTCTTTAATCTAGATTAAAAGACTGTGTCCCCTCGGCTCCACCTGGGTCAATCGTCCTTATGGCTTCACCAGGCTTTCTCGTCCCTCTGGCTCTGCCTTGGCCAGTCTTTGCTCTGCTGTCACCACAGATTTCGTCAATGACTCTTCCCTCCACTCATTTGAGTCTATCAGGCTCTAACTCCACCATAGCCCCTCCCTCCCTCCTTCAAATCCACCATGCACTTACGTCACAGGCTTCCGGCTGGGGATTCTACCCTGCTTACTATTTTATGTGGAAAACATGATACATATTTTAGGATTCTGTGATGAATGGAAAGTTTATCAAACATTTTTTTTAGCAGATTAATGTATCCTTGCTCGATAAAATTGGTGAAATATAATAGTGTATATACATGCAGAACATTAACTAGTTATATATTTTAATTTAAAGTTACTCTAAAATAGCATTAGGTATACAGATAATGCCCAAACAAACACTGTGATGTAGTGTAACATCAGTTTAAACAAAAGCCTGCATACTGTAGGCTGCTCAGATATACCAATGTGCAGAAGTATTAAATGAGAAATTGTTGATCACCTCTACAATCGCCATGATAAGGCTTGTGAAATTTTATTGAAATGTCAAATGGTAAATGATAGTAATGCTAGATTGTGGTTGCCACCCTTGCCTCGGCAGAGTAGATTGACCTTTATTCGGTATCTACACTCAGATTTCATTGTGAATATTATGAACCTCTTTTTTAGCTATTGTAAGACAACATTTTCTTGTACACATCCACATTTATGGTTGCAAATTGAGTGTTTGCAGGATAGTTCCAAACATATAAAATCACACAAGAATATGCCATGCAAGCTACTGATGTACAGTTTGTTACTTCCTCTTACTTTTGTTTTGCCTTATGATGTGAATGTATATAAGCTGTTACAAAAATACAGTTTCTAGTTATTGTCAGTATTTATTTGACATTTCAGTAGATTGGGTGGAACAGCTGTCAATCTGCCGAAGCCCCTAGCTTTGCTGCTTCAAAGCAGTCAAAAATAAATGAATGAATGAATGAATGAATAAATAAATAAATCAAGCTGACAAAATTAAATTCTGATATACTGTATATGATCACATGTAGCCATGGCCTAATTGTAATTAGAGTCAGTGGTCAACTTCTACATTCTGCTTTTCATTTATGCCACAAAAAATGTATAATGAGGGTTTTGTGTTCTCATTAGGGAAGGATAATGTGCTTACTCTTTAAAAACTCCTGTTTCTTGAGTAAATTAGCAAGAATTGAGGCACTCTTAAGCGTATGTTTTCAGATAAACTGTTGCCAGAGCATCTTTATTTTGTTCTTATGAGGTTTGCAATGCATCCAAAGTGTAAGAAACACATTAAAAACCCGTCTCTGACTTCTATGTTCTTGAGGACCGTCATGCTAGATTTGTTACCAGAAACCCAAGAGTCTAATGATCCTTATTCAAGAGACCACTCAGTTACCCACAACACCACACTTTATGGAAATCTCCATCTGCCACTGTGCTGAGAGGTGGCCTTTTACAAGGATCATATAAACCAAAATAGATTAAATGTGTATGGAGAGATGAATGATGGAAAACACAATTATGTTGCATTTAGTGGTCTGCACAGTGAAATGAAAGAAGCGTTTATTTCTTAAGTCTGTGAAGATGTCTGATAGTTTGATGTGTCCATAAGACAATTCACATGGATGTAACAGTTTGCACATAAAGATGCTGAAGACTGACGTCAAACTTCTCAGAAGAGCATTGCTGGTTTGCTGTTGGCAGTTGGTCAAATCTCCTGTGGAAAATCATCTACTTAGTCAGAGAAGTGTGATAGACTTCAAACATAAGAAAGAGATCCGTGGGCGGTTCTGTACTGTCTAGCTGAGCTAAGGAAAGGATAGAGAGAAGAAAGGGGGGAGGGGTTATTTAGAGAGAGTGAGAGTGGGTTTTGTGACTCATTCTGACCTAGTTTATCGGCTAGGATGGGTAAGTAGGGATAATGCAGAAATGTGCTAATGAAATATTTTTTTGGCCTCTAATATTTAAATTGGTGACACTTATCTTTATGAGTGGATACTTGAATCAGTCAGTCAACTGATTTGTTCAAAATACTGATTCATTCTAGAAATCTACACGCACCCTAGCGGCAGCAAATCTAATTTGCAGCCAGGGTTCTAAAAACTCTCTGTTAAATTGTGAGCTGGAAAAACCAAACTCTGGTCAGGCCAATCACATCGTGTATAGAGTCGGTGGGCGGGGCTTAACATAATGACAGCAGGTTCTGCATGCTACTTGTAAACAAAGAAGCTGGTGAATGGCGGTCTTTCGAATCGGTCTTGGCCACAAGTCTGGAAGATTTATCATTAAAGGGGTACTTCAGCGCTGGGAAGATGAATCTGTATTTAAACTGGGTCATCAATGTAGTAGAAATGTGAAATTATTTTTGAATTTAGCGCTTTCTAGACTGAGAAAAGACAGAAAATGTATTTTTGTCTCATGGGGATGAAAGACTACAAGTCCTAGAATGCTTATGCCCTGTGAGGCCATTCCCAAAGCCACCAACTGGATTACTGTGACTGAGTTGAAGACACTACAATTAAAAACTGAACGTGAGCGAGTATCATAGCACTAACTGCAGGAGTCAGATAAATGAGCTGATGAGCTCTCGTGATGAGAGCTGAGGTAATCTCGACTACACTCGCGGCATACATTCACAACGCGAGTTCAGTCTGGCGCATTTCAGTTCATAGCTTTGCAAGCTTAACTTTCATAAAAATTAATTTGAGAAGTTAAAAGACTTACATTTCTCACCAAAGCTCCGTTTAAATGAGTAGCTGAGCTGAGCTCTGAGTGTGATCTCCATCCCCCATGCGCGGGTTCAAAACATGCGGAAATGGCTCCCTCTGCTGGCTGTAGTCTTTAGCCTTTGGCCAAACATTCCTCCTATGATGCAAATATTGTCAATTTGCGTCAAAGGAGGAATTTTTCCAGAAATAAAATGTATAAATCTCTTGTCTCAGGGGGATATGAGGGGGGAAAGCACAATCATTTAAATATACTCCAGGGTTTCTACTGATACAAGCCATATGCTAATCGCTGAAGTAACCCTTTAAGCTTCTCTTTGAGAAAAGAACAAAGAACGGTACGTCATTCTTAAGAAAGTAAGATGTGTTTGGAGTTTTGCCAACCAAAACTTTCCGTACTTTCATGAATTTGAAAGACAACCATTTATCCCGCCACTCGGATTGAGCCCCAATGGTGAGTTCCCAGACCCAACATCTTGATGTGAATTCATTCTGGAACAAAAATAAATCTGTGGATGCGTCTGAAGTTGCATTTTATCTGAGCAGGTGTAACATTTGAATAAGAACTGTTTAAACAGTATGTTCCATATAATACGAATGTGTGAATTAAATCTGGAAAAATCAGAATCAGTTTGCGTAGATTCACTGCCATTCACAAATCCTCACCCGTGGCTTGATGGGATAGTAAAGTGTTCATTGGATGCACACTTCAGAATCTTGTCAGAAGTAGAAAGTCATCCAGGTACTTTTTTACAATATAAATACTGTTAATTCAGACATACTATTCTTTTCAAACACTCTTTGTTTGTATAGCGCTTTTCATAATACATATCGTTTAAAAGCAGCATCACAGAAAATGCACAAAAATTACAGGTCATCCAATACTTTACATCTTTAACCCACTCTGTTAACTTGTATAATTTAGAGATTTCATCTGGTTGAGTATCATCGGCACAACAGTGGAAACTAATTCCGTGTTTTCTTATAATATTATTACCAAGTGGCAGCATATATATTGAAAATAACAGAGGCCCTAACACAGATCCTTTCGGCACTCCATAATTTACCAATCTTAGATTCTTTACCGTTTAAATAGAAAAATTGGTAATGTTCTGATAGATATCTTAACCACTTTAATGTCTGTCTCTGATAACCAGTGTAATTGTGTAGATGATCTAAGAGTATTTTCTCTATCTGCCATCGTGTAAAACCCACCAATAGCATGCCAGATGGATAAGCCAGTCTGTGATCGGTTCCTGCAAAAGTGTAAGCAGTAGAAAGTTGCAGGGCGAAATCAAATTGATTTCAAACAGATCAGGCTGGGTTAACCCAATCTAGGGTCAGAATCCAGACTTTTTTATTGTTTTCTTGTAAGTAAGAGCACAATTTAATGGACAATTTTTCTAGTATTTTAGACAGAAATGGAAGATTTGAAATGAGTCTGTAATTTGCTAATTCATTTGGATCTAGTTTCTTAAAGCTATACTGTGTAACTTTTTTAGTTCATTCTTAGCTAAAAACACTTAGTTCTTTCAAAAATACATGTGCTCATTAATGTATATTTACTTCTTTCAAGTAATAAAGTATTCTGGTAAGTTTATAATATGCCATTGAAAATACATACGGGTGAGGGGTTCGAATGCTGGTCGCCATGTTGCCCCTTCATCTTGAGAGTGCATTAGCCAAAGAGGGACATACCCGTAAATTCAAGCTTCGCCTTTTCGCCGTGTGGAATGTGAAGAAGGGGATTGCCATGTTAATCTTGGACTAAATCGGCCACCGTAGGAGTTAAAACGAAATCAGAATTGAGAGGAACAGAAACTATTATTCACTGGATGGTCATATACCTTTTCACCGCTAGATGGGGGAAAATATCACACAGTGTAGCTTTAATGATAATAACTTAATAAGTGAAGTTAATAAACGTAATTTCAGGGGAGTACGCCCATCTAATCTTTCAGTTAATACCAAGGTATAAAACCAGCAGCTTACCTCTTCCCCTTTTTAGTTAGTGAAGCATCCCTCCTCCTCCCCTGCTCCTCCTTTTGTACAATTTTGTACACCACACTGGTGGTGGTTGAGGAGAGATCCCTGACACGAGTGTAAAGTGCTTTGGGTGTATAGTAGTACATATGAAAGCACTATATAAATGACTCATTCATTCATTATTTTATTCATTCAATTTTCCTGTTATAGGGGGGCAATCAGAGTTTGGGTAGAATATCCTCTTCGAGCGCCTCTATAGCAGACAGCCAGCCAGCCAAATCTGTTTACCTCTTCCACTTTCAAGATTATGGGCACACAAACTCGTGAACTGCCATTTTGAATGGTCTTGGGACATGATGACCTAGAGATAAAGATGAGTTAATATTGAGAAGAGGCATTTCTGCTGCAGGTAACAGCTCTTTCAGTAGTTTAGTGGGTATTGGATCTAATAAACATGTTGTTGGTTTAGAAGCAATGATACGTTTATTTAGCTCTTCCTGTCCTATAGTTGTAAAGCAATGCAATTGTTCTTGAGGGGTGATAGTTGATGCTGAATCATAAAACAATGTCCCAGGTTACATTTATAATTGTATTTCTGATGCTTTCGATTTTTTTGTGAAGAAATTCATAAAGCCATTACTGCTAAACTGTACTGGAATATTTTGTTCAGGTGATTTTGAAGTCCTCTAAATTAGTTTGTTTCCATTTGCGCTCTAGTATTACGTGAGTAATAATGTGGTACCATGGTGCAGTATTTTCTCTCTAACTTTTTTTAAATCTAATCGGTGCAACCATCTCTAATGTACACTCTGTCTCCTCTCTACCAGTCAGCTGGCGTGTGGCGAGCTTTCTGGTGCAATATGGCTTCCATCGCATCATCCAGGGGGATGCTGCACATTGGTGGTGGTTGAGGAGATTCCCCCCTTCCCTGTAAAGCGTATTAAGTGCCTAGAAAAGCGCTATATAAATGTAACAAATCAGAGTGATAACCTTACTTACTACGGACTTGTGAGCGCCAGCCCGCGATGTCTCTAGCGCTGATCATCGGTCCCTGAGATCGGTCTCTCTAGGAGGTTGTGGATCTGATTGTCCAAGGCTTCCAGTTCCAACTGCACCGATGGCAGCTCAAACGTGTCCTCAAAAATTCAAATTCTAATTCTAACCACACGGCAAACACAAGTGAGCAGACAACAATCAAGCGCATGCACAGAAACATTTCTACCCAAGGGAAAATCACAGAAAAATATATAGTAAGGAAATATGCAGCCTGCCTTTATGAGTGAATAACTGAATCATTCACTCAAACAATTTGTTCAAAATACTGATGCAGAATTCAGAACCACATACAACTCTTCCTTTTTCTGACATTTTAAAATATCTTATCTTATCTTATCTTATCTTATCTTATCTTATCTTATCTTATCTTATCTTATCTTATCTCTTATCTTATCTTATATCATAGAATCATTCACTCATCTGATTTATTTTAGGAACGTGCATGGCAAAGGCTCTACTTTGACTTTGCTTGGAACTATTTATTTTTACGATCCGGAAGGTAACTGGCAATGTTGTGTTTAAAATGTTACTCAGTATTCTTTTCTTTTTTTTGTCTATTGCACCATTGTAAAAAAAAATATCCCACTCTTGTTTTTGGGTTTCAATATAAACATTCTTAACTAACAAACGAGGGATCATATTTTAGCATTCAATCACTTTTGTCAAGTCAGTGTCTATCTATAGGATCAACAAAAAGAGATCAACAAAAGCTACTAGAACACAGTGCAATGTCACACCCATAGTCATTAAATACTTGCTTTATATGTGGCTCTAGTATCCAGACATGTTGGTTTATTTTTGGGCAAAGTATCTCTGGCCTAGTTCCTTGTTGCCTCAAACCTTTATAACAGTGCCCCCATGAATTTTCATAAAGCAAGATTTCAACTGTAAACACAGTTCATTGTTAGTGGAAAAGAGCAAAAAGTGAATTGTCACAATGCCCTGTGGTCGTGGCCAAGCTGTGGAGCCTAATAACCCCTTGTGACTGGCGAGTGCACAAAATAACATTGGTGCTGTTAATGCATCATTGAGCAAGTATGGGATGTTGATGTTGTATACATATTAAATTATATCATAACACTGAAGACGTGACTGACCTGCATTTAGAAGACTGAATAAAAGACCCCCAAAAAATGAGACAGTGGTTTTCCTTGGCTTTGAAATTTTGAAATCTTTCCCAGAAATAGTTTGATGAAATGAATTAGTTTTTTCCCCTTGTTATTCTCTCTCCATTTAAAGTATTAATAGTGCAAAGACCCAAAGAATTGGGGTTTGGAGGAGGGTTTATGTTCCACTTGAAATGAATCTGATGTAATGTACTTGGAATTCGGTTAAGGCTATATTAAAGCTTTGTATTACCATGTGTGGAGGAAAAAGAAGAGTTGGGATTGGAATGCATATCTGTATGTGCTGAGTGCAGCCGAAGGTAAAATAATATGCAATACGGTAGTGCTACGCAATAATCAATATTTTAAAATAGAGGAAAATATTGGGATTTGCATTAGTTTCTAAATACAATCAACCTCAATATTATAATAAACAATTATGAACTTTCAGTAGACTCCCAAGTCTCATTCGCCCAAACATTAATGCTTAAAGTAATAGTTCTCCCAGAAATGAAAACTGTCATAATTTACAGTTTTTTAAACATAACCTTCGGAGGAACACAGAAGAAAAAGAATAAAAAAAGAAAACTTTAGAAATTATACACGTTGAAAAAAAATCTCAAAAAAACTTTTTCACCTGTAATCTGCTTTTGATTAAATCTCTCTCTCTCTCTCTCTCTCTCTCTCTCTCTCTCTCTCTCTCTCTCTCTCTCTCTCTCTCTCTCTCTCTCTCTCTCTCTCTCTCTCTCTCTCTGGTAACTTTCTAATTCACACTCTGTAGATCTCTGGAGCTTTGTGTCATCGCTAACTTACATATAAAACAAGTTCCAACAACAGCAGAACTGCTGAGTCCCTGAACATCATTTGGTGCCAAGTACAGTATGTGTTTGTGGACAGTAAAATGCTGTAAGATATGTGGATGTGAATGTGAAGATACTGAATTCTAAACACTTCAGAAGTTTCCGAAAAATAAGAAAGGTAATGTGTAAGATAAATGGTACTGCATGTATTTTAATAACAGTGGGGATGAAGGATGGCTGAAGCAGGTGGTTCGGCATGGTTGTTGGCAGGACAATTTGATGCTGATGCTGGCAGTCTAGCTGTCTTGCTGAGTAATGTATGAAATGGAGGGGCACTTTGTTATAGGCACAGACAGTGAAGATCAGCACGGACTGGGAGTGAGAGAGGGCAAAAGAGAAAAAGGTTTAGAGTGAGGGACATTTACATTTGTCCAGGCAGATCTTTTCTGACTTACAATAACGCAAAGTAGCAATAAAAAGAACTGATTATATGTCCGTATAGCCAATGTGCATTGGCAGCAGTGTAGGCCATGAACAGTGTCTTGACTTAATTCCAGCAAACCGCAGAGCAGAGTAGAGGTGTAATGTGAGAGAATTCCCAGAGGAGTTAAGAGGGAGAGGCCCTTAAGGTATTTCTGTAAATATGACACCCGGTTTTGGAAGCAAAGGCCACTCAGGCACTGTGACCTTGCTTTTGAACCTTTGCAAGAGGGTTTCATCCTCCCCCTTCCACTGTTTTTTTTTTTTTTTTTTTATCACAGCAGTAAGACATAATCATTAAATTGTCTTTCAGCTTCATTAGCATTTATCAGGGCATTAATGAAGTCGCTAAATATATGCAGATTGAATCCCACCCTTTATGTCTAAACTGATGGGGTTTTCATTAAAGGAATAGTTCACTGAAAAAGGGAAGCTCCATATGGAAGTCAATGGTCAACAAAACTGTTTGGCTACCAACTGCACCTTTAGCTAGCCTAATCATTGATCATACCCAACTGGATACACAGAACAATTTGCATTATGACAGATTGGATAATAATAATAATAATAATAATAATAATAATAATAATAATAATAATAATAATAATAATAATAATAATAATAATAATAACGTGAAATATTGAATATATAGGATAAAAAAATGTATAGCCTATAATAATTGAGCCTATCCAGAATTTGAATATTTATATAGCCCTATTACCTATAATTCTTTGGAAATGCATGTCTTTCAGAGTTTCAGACTGCACAGACTTGCTTTGGTCTAGTCGTGTGTTGTGTGTTTGTGTCCCATCTCTCCTCCCTCCGGCCTCCATGTGACAAGAGAAACTGTTCTGCCCAATACGATTCGCATAGATCGAGTTACTGGCCCTCTCGCGCTGCGCCGCTGCTGCTCAATACACTCACTCACCAGTCTCTGCCGGGCGGGTGGCGCACCAACGCACCGCTCCACACACACTCTCCGCTTCTCACATCCATTCAGCTCGATTCCGCCTCGTTGTCCGAAGATGACCGTGACTATTGCGGGGCCATCCACGAGCCTAACTTCCTCCAACCGCGGAGAGTAGATCCGGAGCCGAGGAGAGAGAGAGAGAGTAACCCACATCTCTCTCGTCTCTCCCCATCATCTGCCTCAGTCCTCTGGGCAGCAAACCGACAGCTCAAGACAGCGATTTCAGCCGAAATCTAGCTCTCACCCACACACACACTCCTGTTTTTAGCTCTCAAGCCGCGTCTCTTCGGGATATTGTGGAAGTAATCAAACACAAGGATTTTTTTTGCTCTAGACTCGGTGAAGATGGATAATATAAACGTGGAGTCTGTGGAGAAGGAGTGCGGGGCTCTTGGTGGATTATTCCAGGCAATTGTCAATGATATGAAGGTGAGAGGTTTGACACGACGCTTTAAACACACCGTGTATTCTTCATGAGCGTGACCAGCATGCAGATGGTGAAATTCTGAAACCCGTTAAGTGGCTTAATTGAGGAATAACCATATGAATATATATACAGTCGCCTATTTATGTTAGACCTAAATGACAGGGGGGACCACCGCGGCATGACATATCCTTACAGAAGATAGATAGATAGACAGACAGACAGACAGACAGACAGATAGACATACAGATAGATAGATAGATAGATAGATAGATAGATAGATAGATAGATAGATAGATAGATAGATAGATAGATAGATAGATAGATAGATAGATAGATAGATAGATAGATAGACGCATGCTTTCTATCGCACGCATGCATGACTACATAGGCTATATTATGAAGCATCTTGTGTATCGTTCGGCTCTATACATTTTGCCCTTATACCAGTGCGGCTAAATACACTGTATCCTAACGGGAATGTTGTGCATGTAGAGAGGAAATGGAGGGGGTTTCACTCACACAATGGGAAACAGACTGAACTGCTGCTGATTAAGCAGATGCGACCGCGCGCCATTCCGTGTCACACACCGTGAGATGTGTTGCGTCTGTCTGACGGATTGCAGCGTTCCGTCATATCATTGGGTCTACGAGGGTAAAAGAGCGGCCGCGCTCGCCGTATCGATCTTCTGTCGGGTTTCTTATTTTAAACACATCGTGAAAAGGACACTCTGGCCGGGTTTTGGGACTCGTTTCCATGCATTATTATAGGTTCTGACGATCTGGCAATAACATAGCCAGCGAAACCGACCACGTGACTTCTCTCTTGAGAATCTTTAGCTGCTTGTTAATATCACAGTTTTACTGTATTGACAAAATACGTGATTTTCTTAAGACCTAACAGCTTTAAACTACACACCCACTCTATCTGCATCTGATCTCTGCTCTGCTTAAATATATATTCTCTTCTCATTCATAATTTAACTCTTACTTCTCCAGCATGCTCATGGTCCCATTTGCTTCCATGCTGTTAAATAGGGGATTGCAAAATATGGGTCAGCTATCACGCCAACATGCATGTCTGTCTATATGTCTGTCTATTGAGCACACACAGTGGCATTGGTACAGTGGGTCGATGATGTTCGCCCCCAGAGCCCCTCATTTCGGTGTCTGGCACAGTTCTGCACTGAATGAGCGGTGACTTAAAGATTCAGACCCAGGCTTCACCTTTAAGATGTAGGTTGATTCAGATGCTGCACAGTTCCTGGTCTCGCTCAAGCTCGCTCTGTGATTGGACCCCGTCGCCGCGTGAATGCAATGCAGACATGCGGTTAGCCCTCGCCACTCTCTCATGTTGCTATATTGAGATGGGAAAAGCAGGCAAGCAATGTAGTGGATGACTTGTTCAAGTTCAACAGTTTTAGGATGGTTACTCGGAAAAAGAGCAGGCATTTTGTTCAGCAATGAAGCAAAAATGAAGTTATTGTTCAAGAGCCAAGATTTGAACATCTACCACTGTCTTCTCTCTGCTTCTTCCTTTGCGTGTCTTTGTTTGTGGGTTGTGGGCAGCCTGTGGCTATGCCAGCTCACTTGTCATATGTGTCTCATCACCAGAATGTCAGCTGGATGATCTTTGTCTCATCTCTGAGATCCTAACAGTACTGGAATAAATAAGAGGCCCCTATTCCCCACCTGAATCAATGAAGTAAAGATTCAGCTCACTGTTCTACTAGCGCTCCTCTTCACCCAGCAGATCTGCAGGGTGGAAACTAGCCTGTGGGAAAAAAATAACTGTACGTGAATGATTACTGTTTCCTGCCAAATAGGACCAGAAAGGAATAATATGCCATACAAGGCTCTTTTGGGAATATCAATATCTGTTCTAATTCAAAATCAGTTTAATTTCGATGCGGAGCTGTACGTGTGTGTTTTTGTGACTGGCTCTTGGGAGGACATTGCTGTAAAAGGGTTGTTATGAGTATGGCTCCGGATCATGGGGGGAGGATGATCGGATTTGAAGGGAGGGGGATGGAGAAATGAGATGGAAGGGGTTGAGGAGTGGAGTGGGCTGTCATATTTAGGCCCACATTCTTGCCCCCCTTCTTTAGGGGAAAGGGCCCTAAGCAAGCGAGAGGGACACCAGCATTAGACGTGATGATGACACAAGCACACAGTTGTCTGTTTGCCAGCTGGACCTGCTGTATATCACTGCTGTTTACATTCACATGCCTCACACTGAGTTGTGCATACCAGCTTAGAGTAGAGACACTCGCATAGACTCACGCACTTGGTCTAGATCTCGTTCTGCCTGGTTACTAAATCTAAACTATGCCTTTAGTATAATCCTTTGAATGTTTGCTGGGAAACTGAGATCATGGTATATAGGATTGTTTCTTTGGTGTTTCTTTTGTATTCCAGGGGTTGATTTTTAGTAGAACTCAATTTAAATATAAATATTACTTTTAGACAGAATTTCATCTTTTCATTTAGTGTTTTGAATATCACATTAAAAACAACTTGGCTGTGTTTTTACATGTTGTTATAGAGATTATAATTTTGTGGGACTTGTCAGTAAGGAAAAAAAATGATTCTGTCTTATGAACAGAAATATTTTGTTGGGCCTTATTATTTTATTTTGTCAAATTGTGCAAACATTTATTTTGATTTAATATAAATGATTGAATGTGTATTTGAGATAAATAGAATGCTAGCTTTGAAAATAGCAAGCAATCTTATTCAAACAATGTTTAAAATCATGTAATTTCCTCCACTGTCATTTCTACAACAGAGTGCTAATATAATTTGAGATGTGGCAGAAATGGCACAGAGGTGGGAATTTGAATTATTTACTTTCAGAAATAAACAAGAAAAAAGATACACAATGCTCCTGTGATGCATATTGTAACCATGTTTAAAAGCTCAGGGAAGGAGACAGGGACCGGCAAACGATCAATGCAAGGTTTTATTAATAAAAGAAACAAACAACAAAACGAAAGTAAAGCGGCAGCCCCTCACAGAGGACTTCTGCATATAAACACAAAAAAACACAACATTAAGTCCAGGCCTGGGGCATGTACCATGATGGTAGTTTAACAAACTCAGGGTTACTGGATTAGTTTCGAGTTGACAAAATCAAATCCATCAATTCAGGCTTTGTTGGTCCCATGATACTGATCATCAGCTTTCTCTGTCAACTCATGCTTTGATCCTGAGTTCAGGAGTTTAGCTGTGACATCAGTAGTGAACAGCCAATCACACGCTATAGATCAGTGGAACTGAGATTCACTTCTCACGAGAGAAGCAGTGAGATTCATTTCTCTCTTCTGCAGATTATTACATGATTGAAAAATATTAAGAATTTAAACAAATTTACACAGCAAGAAGAAAAGAGCTGTCTATGAAAGAAGACAACCTCAAGAAAAAATAAAATGCAAGTAAAAGTTATGAAGTTTAGTTGATATATAGAGAGAATTGAACATTTCAGCTCGGTAAGCTTCTTTTTTATTAACATTATTTACTGACTTTAAGGCTTTAAGACTTTATATAGGCTATTTATATCAATTTTGATCAAAGTGTCTATTAATGATTGATTAACTAAAATGATAAATGTGTAATTGATTAAGGGTATAATAATTACATAAATTTTCCAAATCATTCCAGATTATTATTATTATAAATAAGCATTGTTAAAAGCCTCTAAAAGACTCTTTAGTCTTTAAAAAACATTTGCTATGAAGTGACCTTTAATTTGGAGTAGAAATAGAGGGAGTGACTTGATTGCATCAGAAGTGTGTCACTTTACTCACTGCTGATCTCTTATTCAGGGCATAAACTGCTCTGGAGCAGGTTACCCGTGTGTGAAATCTAAGTTACTAATGAAATGAACACAGCTAAAAGCCAAACCACTTTAATGGTACCTTAAACCCAGGATTGGCAAAAGCTAAGCTTAAACATATCTGGCTAGCTAACTAAACCGGCTTCATGGTATAGGCCTCTGGTCCTCTCTCATTTTGCGCTGTCAACACTCTTCCTTATATCCTTCCGGAGCTCCTCCATGAGACTAAAGACCGGTGTGGCACTCATTAGAAAATCAAGCCACCAGCCTTGCTCCATTGCCACACATGTATATCCACTGTTGGACATTTATTAGTGGACAAATAAAATAAACTAGAGAGAGTGCACATGGCCAGAATGACAACCATGTGGCTTACTGAAAACCAAATTTTGGTTAACCAACATCGTTGTCTTATTCCTTTTTTCAGAGCAGTTCAGTATGAGTATTTGAATTATATATAATATATCTATGCTCAACACATAACTATAACAATAACAAGGACAAATATTGTTGGAGTCCCTTTCCGAGTGATTTTTTCCAGCTTGTGAATGATGAAAACACTGACAGGCAATCAGAATCTTATGACTTAAAGGGATACTTCACCGCTTTTTCATGTTAAACTATGTTATTCCCTTAACTAAAACGAGTTGATACATACCTCTCTCTTCTCAGTGTGTGCACTTAATCGCTCTGACTTGCGGTGAAATTCTGATAGCATTTAGCTTAGCCCACCAAGCCCAGTTCATTAACTATGGTACCAAACAGAGATCAAGTTAGAAGTACCAAATACCTCCACGTTTTCCCTATTTAAATACAGTTACACGAATATTTGAACGATCAAGTATGGTGACAAAATAAAACGTGGTGCGTATGGCGGAATAGCACTTCTGAGAGTACTTTGGCTCGGCGCAGTAAAAAGTCCCGGCTGAAACATCCTCCCTCACATCTTTAAAGCTGAAGATGGCATATATGCTTATAATAGACAGCTTATATAGACAGAATGTTATCATGCGTTGGTTTAATATAGTTGTAATTTTAGTGATCCTTATAATTCTGGGTGTGAACTGGCCTTTTTTTCAAGCAATGAGGCTGAGAATCCTCGTGACCACTCAACTCATGTCCACTCATTTATTTCTTAATTTGGGAAAGCACTGAGACAACAGGTTTGCGGCATCTAAATGAGCATGCGTTTTCACTGGCCCCTTGTTAAGCTTGTTAAAGATGAATCAACTTGTTTTGGATGGAGGAGTTTTCTTGGCAATTTTCCAGGAATACTCAGTGCGTCTTTGTTTGGCCTGTCAAGCTCATCTCATCTCTCATGTCTGCTGACATGAGGAAAATCTCCCAAAAAGTGATGGTTATGGGTAAGCACTGAAATATGTGTCAAATGAACATTTTACTGCTCAGGTTCAAAGCGGGAATCTTTGCTGTTGGGAATACTGTTATATGAGCCCAGTGGCCTCTTGGTAGGGCATCAGATTTTAGAGCTGAGGATTGTGGGTTTGAGCCCCATCTGGGTTGCCTTTTAAGCTCAGCTGATCCTGCAGCTGAATATGTATCAAACTGCATTTCATTTTTAAAGCTCTGCCTTTCACACATGGTGCAGGGATCAGGGGTGTTAACAAAGAGCTTTAAATGCAGTGGCAATTAAGGGACAGGAGAGGCACATATACCCAGACTGCTCTTTAAACCCATTCTTGACATTAGAAATATATTTAAATGTCTCTGAACAGAAACGGGGTTCAAGGATCCCCTGAGTACCTCAGTGTTTCTTGGAAGTCTGTGAATATGAATGATCAAGAAACATTTCTTTTTATTATCATTGTATAAAAAAATAAAAAATAAATAAAAAAAAGAGAGCGAAAGAGATATAAATAATACTTTTATTCTAGCATGTATTGAACTGACCAAAAGTGACAGTAAATGCATATATAATGATACAAAATATTTCTTATATTCTATGTTCTTTGATATTTCTATTCATTAAAGAATCCTGAAAATAAAATGTATCACAGTTATTTGCGACATCCAATAGGAGGTTAGGTATTGGGATAATTCGTTCGCACTCGGTCATCATTTTCTACAAAAGGAAGAGTTGTGATCTTATCTTGCTTTCGATTTCATTTCAACCACGTATATGAAGACATGACTTAACCCTCAGAGCCCGACGGCATCGTCCGCGACGTCACACGGGACCTCCGATAAATATTTATATTATTTAATGAAAGTTTTATCGATTTTCTTACCGTTTTTCCCAGCAGAAAGCTAACGAGCTAGCCATCACGGGGGTGTCTTTGGTGTCTTTGTAGCCTTTACAGGTTTTCTATCCAGCCTGGAACATATGCATCTTTTCGGAGTTGTTCAGCAATAAATCAAAACGCTTACATCCAAGATTTATCCGCTTGATGTCCATAATTTATAAATGTTCCGTCATTTTTGCCGCTAGCTCGATGCTAGCTGCCATTTTGGATATCTCATGACGCTTTGCGTGAGGCTTTGACCAATGACAGGCTGATCCGTCAGCCACGTTGGTGTGCGTCATTACGCATGAACCCCAGCTCTGTTATTGTGGTATCCTATGGTAGAAGGCAATGTGTGAATTGCAAACAGACAAGGCAGGTCAAACAGGCCACCCCCTGGAAATGCAAAGCCTGTGATGTGGCCCTCTGTTTGATTCCTGACAGGAACTGTTTTGAGGCTTGGCACCTGTAAATATCCAAAATAGGCCAAAAACGCCTGGACTTTTTTTGGAAAAATGTAAATAGTTTTTGTTCTGTATAAGTTCTTATGTTTATTCCTGAGTTCCAGGACTCCAAAGACTTGAACAAACTGTTTTCCAGAGGAAATATGCTTAGCTTTTATTTATTTGTGTGTGTTTTCAATAAATATTTGAGTGATTCAATTTCCGTTTTATGTTTTCATTTGTCTTTATGGTCCCATAACTTTTTTTACATTCAGGTGACATCAATGCAACACAAATATACTGACAGTGCAACTTGTCTTGAAAAAAAAGAGGTGTGTCAATTGTCTGTGCACAACAGGGTTGATGTTTTACAAGCTTTTTAGTAAATTAAACCAGGCGAAAAATTAATTGTAAAAATACCCTTAGGTCTTAAAGGGTTAAACCAATGCAATACACTGTAAAAAATATTTCAAAAAAATAAGTTACCTGGCTGCCTTAAAATTTAGAGTGCATTGAAATTTAAAATTTGAGTTAATACAATGAACATTTTTCAGAATCAACAACCTTTATTAAAATATTATTAAAAGATGTTGTAAGCATACTGGGTAATTGTGTGTTTTATTTGTGATGATGCAGTGAAACATGCCAAATTGTGCTATTTCCATTTCCATTTTTGTTGTTAAAATATAATTATATTTTAAGTTTATATTTATTACACCAATTTCCTTTATTGTATCAACTCAACTTTTTAATTCCAATAAACTCAAAATTTTAAGGCAACCAGGTCACTTGCTTTTTTAAGTTAAACCAACAATATTTTTTTTACAGTGTACGGTCAACAGAAAGTTGGTTCCCGCTGCTCGCCCCTTCCAACACTAGCTCAAACAATCAGCCAAAGGAAATAAAAAATAAAACGGAAGTGATCACCTGTGCCCATATGTGACAGTGAACCAATAAGTATTAATGCTCTGCTCCTACAAGAGTCTCCACATAAATAATATATAGCAAAACTGTTTTCAACATTGATAATAAGAAACATTATTAATAAATGAGTAACAATTATATTTGACTACAATTGGGCACCAGATTCAACACATTATAATAATTTCTGAATGATCATCTCACACTGAAGAAAATGTTAAAATAATTATTTTAAATAGTAAAAATATGTCGTATTGCTATAATTAAAGGTTAATAACAAATTCCATTTAATATCCTAATAACAGTAAGTATTAATTGGCAATAAAGGTTTTGTATTGTGATACAAAAAAAAATATATTGTGAAAATAAATATATAAAAATTACATTTTATAAGTATTTAGCTAGCTTATAGTTTATGTTTTACAAGAGGAGCATTATATTTGTTGGTCCTTGGCGTTAAAAAAAAGCTTTAAAGGGAAAAAAAAGATTTATTTTTTTTCATTGCAAGTCTAGACATACTTCCTTGTGTTTCTCACTTGCTCTAGCCGGAGCTATAGACAGAAATTGTTGCACACAAGGGCACCTGTTCTTTCAGCTTGATGACAGCCCTGTCATTAAAGTAGCACTATTTCTCTGACTGGTAGTCAATCACAGTACCCTCCCTTCCTTTTAAATTACATACATCATCAGGAAATACAACATCTAGTGTATCTGAGTGGTTTCTGTCATATAGCTTTCAATCAGACTAAGTACCCTTAGAACATGAGGCAGGAAAACACGAACCGATTTGAGTCGGGTTGGTAGGGTGGATATGTCAGAAAGGGAAAGGAATGAATGTTTACACTCAAATCAGTCTCTGTCTGTGCCTGACTGCTCTCATCCTTATTTTGGTATGTTCTGTTATTATCAGGAAACTGAAAAGAATGGAAATTACTGACGGTTGCATATTAGAGAAGAATCTGAATTGGGTGGAAAGGGAAATGAAAATGAGCAGTTCAAGGAAAGACACATTTATATTAGAGAATGGATGAGAGAGAGATAGAGAGACAGGACTAGAAAAGGAGAGCTTGCGTAGAGCTCATGTTAAGTGATTTCCATTATTCATTAGGGCATGGCTTCAGGCTGCTGTGGTAAATGTCAGAAATAGAGATGATTTGCTTCCATCTTTCGTTTATTCAGTCATTCATTCATCCATCCGTTCGTTCGCTCGCACCAAAGACTTTTGTGTACTGTACTGAGGGCCTGACAGCTTTGAACACACTGGCAGTTTCTGTCCTCTGCCCACAAAGGCACAAAGCCAATCAGTGCCGCTTCAAAGGAGTCCAGCGGAAGCAGAACAGCCAATCATGTTTCACGGCTTCCACTAGCCCCTTGATGTCTGTTCTCCGAATACGTGCATTCCTTGATTCTCTCATTCATCCCTTTATCTGCTTGTTGTAAAAGTGGAGGAGGTGACAGAGAAAAAGAGATTGACTTATCAAGAGCATATCAAGAGTCTCAGAGGCTCTATAGCTGACCCTTCGTTAGTTATAGCTGAGGAAAAAAGAAATCAAATGGAGGAAATCTTATTTTTAGACCCCTTTATCTAAAACAAGCATCCAAGTGTTAAAGCTGGTTTGTATTAGCATGTCAGAATAAGTAAGCTACTTTGCTCATAAATTATGAATCACACAATCTCACTGTTTAATCTGAGAACTGCTTGTCTGCCAATGTAATTCGAGTCTTTAAAGGGAAGGGATAGTTCAACCACAAATGAAAACTATGTCATCATTTAATAACCCTTATGTTGTTACCCTCAACCTGTATGAGTTTCTTGAGTTTCTTATTTTCACAAAATAAGATATTTGGATAAAAGTTTGCAACCAAGCAGAGAGAGCAACCATTGACTACCATACTGCCCTGCAAAGGCAGAAGGCCGTAACTTTGTTTTTGAGAAAATGAGTTATTGACATTTTTGGAACATTCAAGACCCCCTTTATCATGTGGATAAATGTCGTTAGTCAATTCCGTAGTTTTTTCGAGAAAATTATGGATTGTCTTAACAGTAACTTCCAAAATCCCAGGAGAAACCAAGGCAGCACACCGTAACAGCAGTTACCGCTCTTTGCCTTTGTTTTGGAACGCTCAAACTGAGTTACGGTACTCTGCCTTTGTTTAGCCATGCGGCAAATTTAAGTTACAGTGCCGACATGCAGTTATGGTATCCCGCCTTTGTTTTCCTGTCCATTAAAGTTAAGTTACGGTGTAGCCTGTGTACTGTCATACATTTTTTCATAATGCAGAATATTCACTCAGCACGCCTTTCAGGCAGTCTGGGGCTGCCCAGTTGCACGAGTGTGTACTCGAATACCGTGACAGCGTGTGATCACACATAAAATCAGTAGTAACAGTTCTAAAAAAAAATCCATATCCTACCTTTTCTTGTAAACCTGATAAAATCCATGGCAATGAACGTCATAGGAGATGTTTAATCCACAAGCATTCTGAGAATTATTCCTACTTGGCGTTCACATCAATCTAAAATTTGTTCTTTTAGGCTAGGCAATTTTCTTTCAAATCAATGTAAATAAGCTATGTAGCCTATTGTATCCTTTTTACTAGATAAAAACATTAAAAACATTGCAATAAATTACTCTGTTTAGCCTATGTTTGGCCAATCTGATCCAGTCAACGCTGCCATTATCTTGAATTTATTCATGTAATTCAGTGTCACCTAGTAGTCAACCTGTAAGTTTTGCTGCACACCAATTGAATATACTATTTACTAGAGGTATTGTGTCATGTTACATGCACATGATAGTCATAAGAAGATGGCTATAATAATAAATGCCATGATCATTAGTGAACTACAGTCCCTGACAAAAATCTTGTCACTTATCTATTTTCTAGAAATACCTGATATTAACCTGACTTTTAATTAATTAATTGGTGTTAGAAATAGCTCATATGAAAAGCTAAAACCCTCCCAAATGATGTTTAATGCACTGAAATAAATAATTTTCACAGAAAAAATATTTATCATTTAATCAAGACAGAAAGGTCAAATTTTGGCAAGACAAAAGTTTTGTTGCCTATACAGAAATTGAACAAATTTACTGCAAATACAAAAAATATGTCAGCAAATTAAGTTGTGGTGCTGTGAGATTCAAATTTAATATCTTGTATGACTTCCATGAGCTTGAAGGACTGCATCCATGCGGTTTGACAAGGATTCATACAATTTATTGATGAAGTCATCAGGAATAGCTAAGAAAGCAGTCTTGCATGCCTCCCAGAGTTCATCAATATTCTTTGGTTTCGTCTTCCATGCGTCCTCTTTCATCCTACCCCACATATGCTCAATGATGTTCATGTCTGGTGACTGGGCTGGCCAATCCTGGAGCATCTTGATCTTCTTCGCCTGAGGAACTTTGATGTGGAGATGGAAGTATGCGATGGAGCACCGTCCTGCTGCAATTTGGCCTCTTTTATGGTTGGGAATATAAGGGGTAGCTAAGATTTCTTGGTATTTTAGACTATTGATGTTGCCTTCCACCCTGCAGATCTCTCGCACACCCCCATACTGGATGTAACCCCAGACCATGATTTTTCCGCCAACAAACTTCACTGTTTTCTGGGTGAATCTCGGATCCATTCTGGCTCCAGTATGTCTCCTGCAATATTTGCAGCGACTGTGGTGTAATTCAAAAGAAGATTCATCTGAAAAATCC
The DNA here is from genome assembly GCF_024679245.1 of Pseudorasbora parva. Lineage (NCBI taxonomy): Eukaryota > Metazoa > Chordata > Actinopteri > Cypriniformes > Gobionidae > Pseudorasbora > Pseudorasbora parva. Next base: position 28,396,639 of record NC_090172.1, read on the forward strand.
ACCTTCTGCCACTTTTCCAGTGTCCATCCTTTTAGCAGGCTGTGGGCCTTGGCAAATGCCACACGGTTTTTCAATTGTCTTTTGCTTAGTGCTGGCTTCCGGGCACTGATTCGACCATGGAGGCCATTTCGAGACAAACTGTTCTGGTTGACACAGGGACTTCAGGTGACCAGGTCTCGTGGAGCTCTGCTGCAGTGGAAAATGGGCTGGCCTTGGATTTTCAAGCCAACAAACGGTCCTCTCGAGCAGTTGTCTTGTGGGGTCTGCCTGACCTGGGCTTGTCAAAAACGTCTCCAGTCTCTTCAAATCTTTTTTTTATCCTCTGTACTTGATGCTGAGACACATTGAAGGTGTCTGCCACATCAGCAGTCGATCTGGTCTTCAGCCTCATGATAATCAAAACTTTAGTCTCAGGGTGAATCTTAGGCATGTTTGCAGAGGTCTAGTTGCAGTTGATGTGAAGGTCTAGCGTACTGGGGTTCTTTTTATACACACTTGAGACCTAATTGATCCATTATTAGTCACAGGTAAAGTTCATATGACAAGGTGACAACACTTATGTCTTTGCAAAAATTGACTCAGTGGGCTTTACCAAGCTGTGAATATTAGAATACTTTTTGAAAGTTTCGTTTTTCACTGAAACATTATCACAAAAGCTGGTGGGATTAAAATGAGCCATTTCTTGTAAAAAAATCTTGATTAGAAATATATTTCAGCGGCACTTTAGGTCAATTTGTACACAAGCGACAAAACTTTTGTCAGGGACTGTACAATGATTTTGTAAAAGGTAATCAGCCACCAAAAATTGATAATATGGAAGTTACTGCCTTTAGTCTTGGCATGACTCTCAGACAATACAAAGCCAGAGTGCATTATGGGGGGGGTTGACTGGTTGCCTCTATTTGCTTTGTTATAAACATTCTTCCAAATATCTTCTTTTCTGAAAAGAAACATACAGGTTTGGAACAACATAAGGGAAAGTACATGAAGACAGAATTTTTGGGCGAACTATCCTTTTAAGAAACAAGATGCACAACTGACAATCTGTTAGCAATATCAATTCATTTTGTGTACATTCTTAAGCCCATTTAAAAAAATGTATTAATACAAACTTTGCATGGTTACATTATTCTGTTAGATTAATTAGTGAGATGATTCAAACAGTACTGTTAGCATTGACAGTGGGGAACAGTATTATAGATGCTTAACTAAATACTTGAACATAGAACAAATACATATGTATCATCTAAGTCGGGGGCGGCAGTGGCTCAGTGTTTCATGTAGGTTGCCTACAAACCAGAAAGATGGTGGTTCAACCCCGGTTCCACCTGACCAAGTGTCGAGGTGTCTATGAGCAAGACACCTAACCAGCTGCTCCCGACAAGCTGAATAGTGCCTTACGTGGCTGACATCGTCTTCGGTCTATGAATGGGTGAATGTGAGGCAAAAATATAAAGCCATTGGCCATTAGGTCTGTTGAAAGCGTTATATAAATGTAGTCCATTTACATCTACATTTAAGCTTCTCAACTCACATATTGCTAATGAAAACTTCTTAGCCCTCTTAAGAACTTCTTAATGAGCTATTGATCAGGGACTACTTGTTTCAGTCATATGAGCCACCCCTCGCTGGGAGTTTGATTGACAGGCGATCTGAACAATCATGATCCACCGAAGCTGCCATTTTTGTCCGACAAAGTAATCAAAACAAGAAAATACATAGATGTCGGTGGACTTGAACTTGAAAAACGGTGTGTACTGAAGTCTTTCCGTGGTTGAAACAACATTCCTTCAGAAGTTAAATCATGTTTATTTGAAATTAACTAGAAGGAAGAGATGATCGGTTCACAAGCAGCTTTAACTGAGCACAGCAACTTGTCGAGACACCTTTTCAAAGATCAATAAACTTACATTTCTAAAGACTATTTAACACTAAAAATGGAAAACATTTTAAATAGGCACAATAAATGAACAATATGCTTTTCATTTATTTGGCAAAAAAAGTAGAATGTGTATTGCTATCTCTACAGGAACTTATGGACTCGCTCACAAGGTGGCAACGCCCAGCTCGCCCCCTTCTTTAAGCTTCAGAACGGCTTATCGGAATCCAATGGGTGACGTCATGGACACTACATCCATATTTTTTTTACAGACTATGGGTGTTAGAGAGAGCGCGGCTTGTTGGACATAGCAACAGTAACTAAAGGGGGCGGGTCTTTGCGAACGGTCTTTGTTACTCTAACGAATTTTGTTACTCATTCGTCTGTTGTTTGGATTTAAAGGGTTACTTCAGCGATTAACATATGGCCTTGTATCAGTAGAAACCCTGGAGTATATTCAAATGATTGTGCTTCCTCCCCTTATATCCCCCTGAGACAAAGAGATTTATGCATTTTATTTCTGGAAAAAATCCTCCTATGATGCAAATTGACGATATTTGCATCATAGGAGGAATGTTTTGCCAAAGGCTAAAGACTACAGCCAGCAGAGGGAGCCATTTCCGCATATTTTGAACCTGCGCATGGGGGATGGAGATCACACTCAGAGCTCAGCTGGCAGCTACAGGCACTCATTTAAACGGAGCTATGGTGAGCAATGTAAGCCAATTTATCGGCCAGCAAAATTTGTTATCATGACAGGCCTAATTGAGGGAGGTTGCCGCTTGCTCACGCCACACGTTCTCACGCAGCACAAAAAATTGCAGCGCAAAGAGGACACTGACACTCTAAAATGGTGTCATTTTTTAAAGAAATGTAAACAAGAAATACCGTTTTGTGGCTCTCTGATGTTTCGTGACAAGTTCAATAATATCTGTCTGCAGAGCCACAGTTTCAATCCAGCCACAGTTTTACCCCAACCACAGGTTTACCACAGCAGTTTGGACCACACATGCGCATTGCGTCATTATGTCTTTGCGATACATTACGGCACTGGAAGGGAATACAACTGCAATTTTATTTATTTATTTTAATGTAATTGCACTTGTTTGATTTTATAGTTATTAGTTAGTGATCAACTGCAATGGTTAAATAACGAAATGTTTAAAATGTAAATTGTAAATGTAATAAATACATGTAAATTAAATTCATTTCTTGGTTATGTCTCCAACAAATTAATAATATGCTCACACTTTTAGCCTTTTTAAAAGTACGTTTTATTTGTGTTCAAGTTTATGCATTTACCCCAGGAAGAATTAATAAACTTGAGGAATTAGTTATCTTGGACTAATAATTTAATAATTATAAAAACCTTTGAAATGTCTATTCGAAAGTTCGTTTTTTTATACCAGGCATTGAAAGTACATTGTGTGTTTATTATACTAGGCAGTTCGTTTATGGAAGAAAAAAAAAAAGTAAAATAAATATTTAAGTCTTCATGACAGCATTGTTTTATATCAGTAAAGGTGAAGGCGTCCGGGCAGATGCAAAAAACATAACAGCAGGAGCAACCATAATCAATAGATAGTTTTAGGACAGAATTAAGATTTAAAAATCAAATGTATCAGCGTGAAACCGCTGTAGTGAAACTGCGCATGCGCAGGCAAAACCGTGGCTTGGTTGAAACTGTGGCTCTGCAGACAGATATTATTGAACTGTCTTTTCTCAGATGGCACCAAATTCAAAAATAATTTCACATTTCTACTTCATTGATGACCCAGTTTAAATACAGATTCATCTTCCCAGCGCTGAAGTAACCCTTTAATGTGATTCTCGCTGTGGTGGTGATATTATGATAACTCAGTTTCATTAATGAATTTAATCAAAAGTTCACATATGCATTTATAGCCAGCAAATCAAAGCAGTAAAATTCAAATAATATTTTTAGTTTTCGAATATTAATTACAGATCGAATATTCAACTATTCGTGCACACCCATATAAGAAACGCTTTGAACATTATAGAACATCAGTGGAGAAAGGTATATAGTTCATCATAACATAACATCATAGTATCATAAACATAATTCACCCCCTATATTGCTAAATGTACCTGATTTTTCATATCAACAGAAAAATATACCAGGATATCCTGGCTTCTCTTGGGACTTCGCACAAGTTTGCAGCATAAGGTTTAACCAGGAAGGTTGTGAAGAGATTGTTAAAATAGTCCATGCGACTTCAGTTGTTCAACCTTCATTTTATGATGCGACAAGAATACTTTTTGTACACAAAAACAAACAAAAATAATGACTTTATTCAACAATTTTGTTCTAGTCTGTCAGGTTGAATACAAAATATAAATTTTACAAAATCATATTTAATCTAAAATATCTAGAAAATCAAACCCATACATCTAATTTGTGTTCCAATTTTGAAGTTGATTTTACGAAAATAGAGCGTATTAAAACGATTTTAAGTTCTCTTTCCAAGGTAACACAATGTCCAAATCACAAGATGAACTATGAGTGTTTAAGCTTTCAAATAGTAATTGATGATGACTAAAATATGTGATATGACTCTACCTTTCAAACTTTGTAGCCCTCAATAAGAGTTTTTGATGTCTCAATGTTGTAAGATGTCATTAGCTATGTTTCCATCCAAAGTTGCAAATTTAATTATCACATAAAACTGTCTCATCCCATGTGTTCAAGTGAACAAAATTTTAACTTCCTGGGAAAATGGGTCAACATATCTGTAATAAAAACTAAAGTTGCTGCAATCAGAGAAGCCACTGTAGCTCTTCTATCTTATATCATAAATGAATTGGGCCTCAGACGAAACGCAATAAACGCTGTCGTGTTATCTTGTGTTTGGGTGCCTGATGATTGTGAACAGGCATAGCGGAATAACTAAAACAACATTTGAGATGCTGTGCAATAAAGCTGACTCTCTGCTTAATTCAGTTATCCAATCCAATTTATTCACATCTTGCTCTTCCAGCGTTTTTAGGCAATATCTCAAAATCTGCATAAAAATAGGTTCTGTTGAAAAGAAGCGAACTTCAGCTCAACAGCCATGTTAGTGTTAAAACAGTTCTTGCCATAACATCTTTAAGACCTTAAGAACACATTAAGCTCCAAAAATATTAATCATAAGCCACTTTTGCTGTACATCTCATATCGCCTGTAAATTCTTGCATTACCAATGCAACGACTGAGCAAATGTGTATTACCTTCCAAAGAGAGGCTGGTATCAGCCTCAAAGTGGAAAATGAAACCATATCCGTATCATCTGGGCCGGATCGGCACGGAATGGAATAGGCAAAGACATTTATAGCGAATAATTCAGCTTGGACAATGTAAGAAAAGACTGGCAACAGAATTCAGTTGCAAAAGTGATACTCTAGATAAGTATATGAATTATGATATAAAAAATCCATTATTGTTTAATGGCTCGAGCCTTTGTTTGAGCATTTGAATTGATTCAGTTGTAGAAAGGGAATTAGTCTAATGCAGCTCCGCTTTTGTCTTCCGCAATCAGCAGTGAAAGCAGTGGGGAAGAAAAGAGAAATTAAGGCAGCAGTGAGCTATTCATTTTGGGATCATAAATGAAAATGAGTCATTTGAACTTTGACAGAATGTGTCTTTAAGATCTGAGGCAGTGGCTCCTCATGGGATTCCATTAGCAAGAATAATGCCAGCGAGGGCTTCCTTTGTTAAGCCAGATCAATAGCCACAAAATCAGTCTTCTCTGGTGATTTTTTAGACATATATGGGGCTAGACTGCCTCTTTTAGTTGCATGTGTCACTTTTATAGCCTGGTTTGGAGGAATTATATAGCAGACATACTGTCTTACTGTTAAGTTTACAAATAATTTGCTTGAGGATCATTGATAATGATGGAGCTCAAATTGAGCAAGGAGTATTTCTCCGAACACGTTGTGCTGACCTTTAAAAGCGCCATCATCATAATCAATTGAATTTAATCCTCCTCACATTATCAAGGCACAGGGTTTGTTTGCCCTGTACGCCTCTACAACAGAACCTGGGATAATGTCTGACAGAAAGTATTTAATGCGAATGAGAGCAAACAATGCAGTGGCTGATCAATATGTGTTCATCCTACTTTACATTTTGGGTTGATAGACCTAACATGATGAGCAATGTGAATCTTCATAATAGTGTTAAAACATGTTTTCATACAGTTAAGTACTTGGCACATGCATTCAGATTTATTTATTGTGAGTTTTTTCTCTTAATTGTCAATTGTCATTGACCCAAATCCAGCAGCTGCCAGCTGTGTTGGCAGATTTTGTACTATTACTATATTGTACAGTTGCTTATGGAGTGCACAGACTGCCTTTAGCTTTTATCGTCTGCCAGAATTCTGGCAGTTTTTTGGCCTTATTAAAATTCACCTTTAATATCGTTTTTCCACTCGGTTTGGCAAAACAGAAAATAGCCTGCTTCGTTTACAGGGCCCATCTGAGCATGTTTTATCTAAAATGGTGGGGAAAGGTACTTACCCAATTGTTTGTGGATCACTTGGCATGTCAAGAAAGAGACTGAATAAAGACAGGGATAGAAAGATGGGAAATAACTTTAGTGAAAAAGAGCCAGCTAACAGTATTTGCATAATTGGAAACATTTCTGTACTGCTATTGGATTAGCCTATGAATATGCTAATGTCCGGAGATGGATGAGGGGGACGGGTCTTGTGCCTTATCACTCTCACACAAGCCCCCCGAAGATGATGAACCTCTGTCTCGTGCCTCAGATTAGAGCACTTCAAACAGGGCAGGGGTCCCCTCTGGAGTAACGTGTTCAGATTTCAGAGCAAATTAGCAGACATCAAACAAGCAGGACGAGATGCTGGATCAAAGGAGAGACGCTCACAATCATCGTCAGCGTATCAGCAGCTTTTGTAGTGTCACCAGTGACTAGGCCCTTCTGCACTCATCCACTGTCCTCTGCTGTACCGTTCTTTCTTTCTTTCTTTCTTTCTTTCTTTCTTTCTTTCTTTCTTTCTTTCTTTCTTTCTTTCTTTCTTTCTTTCTTTCTTTCTTTCTTTCTTTCTTTCTTTCTTTCTTTCTTTCTTTCTTTCTTTCTTTCTTTCTCTTGTTTGACATATTTGACATTTTATTTTAACCCCCTTCTTAAACACAAATTTAAACCTATAATACGTTTTTTTGGGCTATTTAGCTTGTCTGAATAGTTGTCTATTCAGTAGTAATCTGCTACTGTTGAATATTATTTATTAGCAATTGCATGAATGTTTCACCAATCATTATTACATAACCGAGTCCTTTATAGCGAGCCAGATCTAAATCTAACACGGATGGATCTCGAACGGTCACGGTAATATAAAACTTCTTTTATTAGTGTAACGATTACAGAATAATAAAATAGAGCATATTTGGAAGGGTTCTGTTTGAGCAGACGTTTTATACCATCATCACTGTCCTCGTCAGAGCTTATTTCCCATTACATTCAGTATTTGGCTCATAATTTTCATCTGTAACATACAGTATCTTCAAAATCAATATTTTGATCACTGACAGCTTCTTCACAAGATCCACACTCAAGTGACACTCAGTGACACTAATATTTAATTGCGTTCAGTTCTTGCTCAGCAGTAAATGAGAGCCTTGCTGATGATACTTCCTAGTCTTTTGTTTTCTGCCTGCGGTAACAATGAGCGAAACGTCAGTGCATCATTGTGTATCAGACATAGCTTCCTTGTGGAATAAAGGTCATCAAAGATTCAAATATTGTTGTGCAAAAATACATGGACTGTTAAACACTTTGGGTCATCAGTGACCCTATACGATTTTTCCAAAAAATGATTGGAAAATGTGCATTCTTTTATAATTGAAGACAATGCAAAAACCTCGAAAAGCCACCTGGGTCAAAAGTGAGATAACAATACTGAATGAATGCTCTCTACATACAGTATACGTTCATCAAATACTTTCACTTCAAACCCACTAAATCCCATGCTCAGCCCATTCAGAAGTACCGATACTTAGGTAGAAACCTATACATAGGTACCTGACAAAAATGCTAATTTTGAAGAAAGCCATCAGACGGACTTAGAAGCTTTAGCATCTGAATTCTTCAATGGTATTATTTTGTTCTTGTTATATTGTTTATAATTAATTGATTGAGGAATATTAAGAAGGTTGATGTCTAACTTAAAAAAATGAAGAAGGAGGAGGCTAGTAAATGGGACTCAAGGTATGCGTTTAAGGATTAACTCTACATATTCTACTCCTCATTTATTTTTACCTTCAAGGCAGCCTACCTAAACTAAAGCTAACCGCTTACAGTGTGTCAGAACTGAAATGGCCATTACCATATCTGAATTTCAGCTCCAGAGGCTCCTCAGCAACTCTATACACAATGATATAAACAGTAACTATGGTGTTGGTTTTACCGTATCAGTTCCTCATCCTTTGGAAGTGCAAGCAAAGTGGATTTGCTTTGCAGCCAATAAAGAACATCGACTGGCATTATGCAATTTTGTTACAAACCAGGTCTTTGCAGGAAGTCTGGAATTACTGATGACTCAATTCAGTCAGTTCAGAATCAGTTCTTTTTTTTTTTTGGGAGACAATAATAACTCAATTTATTGGGCACATTGATATTTGAAACTTTGCACACCTTTTACATTCACAAAATGTGTACATAACATACCAGATCAAATTTAACATCGAAAAATCATAATAGGGGCACACAAAGTAAATTAAATTAAATTAAATTCATAAAAAGAGACTGATGATTTAAAAAAAAAAAGAGAAAGAGACTGAATGATTTATTTTATTGGGTCATCCATAACCTCATGGTTAATTAATACCATAATAAAACCATAGTAAAAATTAGATATCCGGATTCTGCCCGATTCAGTATATGAAATGGTCCTAAATTAAGAATAGTAAGCCAGATGTCATGTATAAAACAAATCCGAACAGTGCTCTAGGCTATTTTGCTCCAGTCCCCATGTGTCAGTCTCTTTTCTCTTTATCTCAAAATCATTCTTGCTTTTTTTGACTGTGGGGCAAGGTGAGACATGGCACAGGGGCTATTTGGGAAATGTGTGGGTGTATGAGGAAGGGGAGGGGTCTTCTTTCAGTTGCTGAGCACAATCTTGACCTCCAGCTATGCTCTGAAGTGCGGCTAATTTCACCCCTTGACACACAGCGGTCTGAACCTGCCCTGCTCAAAGCCCAACTGAGCTCAGCGCTCTTAAAGATGCTAACAAAGACAGCTGTGGCAAGGAGCTTATTCATGGAGATACTGTTAAAAATGCTGGAAGTGGAGATGAAACAATGATTGTGAGATCACAATCTAACTTTAGAATGTTGAGTCATGCTGATTGATAACAAAAGATTCCTGGGTTTAATATCTCAAAAACATACTTAAAGGGATAGTTCACCCAAATATGAAAATGTTATGTTTATCTGCTTACCCTCAGGGCATCCAAGATGTAGGTGACATTGTTTCTTCAGTAGAACACAAATGAAGATTTTTAACGTAAGATTGTCGTATAATGCATATGAATGGTAAGACATAAGAGTAAGAGAACTATGAGAGTAAAACAAAGAAAACACAAATGAAGATTTTTAACGTAAGATTGTCGTATAATGCATATGAATGGTAAGACATAAGAGTAAGAGAACTATGAGAGTAAAACAAAGAAAACATGTGCATACAATTTCATATTAAACCCTGCAGCTTGGCACATTGATGTTTTAAATGGTTAGTTCACCCAAAAATGGAAATTATGTCATTACTGACTCACCCTAATGTCGTTCCACACCGTAAGACCTCAGTTCAGAACACAGTTTAAGATATTTTATATTTATTATTATATATTATATTTAGTCTGAGAGCTTTTCTGTTACTCCAATGAAACTGTATGCACACTATACTGTCCATGTCCAGAAAGGGAATAAAAACATCATCAAAGTAGTCCATATGAGACATCAGTTGGTTAATTAGAATCTCTTGAAGCATCGAAAATACATTTTGGTCCAAAAATAACAAAAACTACAACTTTACTCAGCATTGTCTTCTTTTCCGTGTTTGTTTTCAATCTGCAAACAAAGATTCGAATGGTTATGAATCAGCGTATTGATTCATGATTCGCGTGTCAAACTGCCAAACTGCTGAAATCACGTGACATTGGTGATCCAAATTCTGAATCAATCCGCTAAGAATCTAACTGATCTCACTTATGGACTACTATGATGATGCTTTTATTACATTTCTGGACATGGACAGTATAGTGTACATAGTACACTTTCTTTGGAGGAACAGAAAAGCTCTCGGACTAAATATAAAATATATTGTAATAAACTGTGTTCTGAAGATGAACGGAGGTCTTACGGGTGTGGAACAACATTAGGGTTAGTCATTAATGACATCAATTTCATTTTTGGGTGAACTAACCCTTTAAGAGACAAAATGATCGGTTTGAGCGAGAAACCAAACAGTATTTATATAATTTTTTTACCTCTAATATGCCACAATGTCCAACAGCGCACAATCACTTCCGGTAAGTGAGGTGGTGACACTATACTCTGTGATTCTCTTCGCCATATCGTGTACACTAACCTCACTGTAGACTGTTGGACCTAGTAGTGTATTAGAGGTAAACAAATATATAAATACTGTTTGGTTTCTCACACAAACCAATCGGTTCTTGTCTTAAGACAACATTGTGTCGTCACAAGCCGCAGGGTTTAAATTGGATTAGCATGTTTTTTTTTTTGTACTAATGGTGATAGATTTTGCCACCATTCACATGCATTATACGACTGATAGACTGCAATGGTTAGAGTTAAACATGAAATGAAGTTAAATCTTCATTTGTGTTCTACTGAAGAAACAAAGTCACCTATATCTTGGATGCCCTGGGGGTAAGATAAACATCAGATGTTCATTTTTGGGTGAACTATGCCTTTAACATTAAAATAACAAGGTGACACTTCATGACTTTTTGTAATATTTTGAGAGCTGATTACAATATAACCTCCATGTTCTCAATGGGGAAAAAAAGATATGAGATTATATATATATATATATATATATATATATATATATATATATATATATATATATATATATATATATATATATATATATATATATATATATATATATATATATATATATATATATATATATATATATATATATATATACATAATGAAATGCTAATGCATTTTCACATGCCTATATTTTACACTCCTGTTTACACGATACTTCAAAGAAGTCATTGTTAAAAGTAACCTGCAATAGTTTTTTGAAGAACTATTTCTACCTGTTCTTTCAGCTAAATGTTGTTTTGTTTTGTTATTACATTTTGTAAAATATCTTGCTAAACTGAAAATAATTTCAGTCCCAAACTGAACAGTTCAAGAAAGAAATTTCATATAAGAAAAATAAAAAAATTAATTCAGTTAGAATAAAAATTGACTCAATATTTGGGAGAGTGTTTCAAAATAAATCACTGTTCTAGTATTTTGACAGTATTTGAAGCAAGATCATTGCTGAAGTGATTTCAAGAAAAACACCATTACAATTCAGGATGACAGTCACAAGATTGTGTGTACTAGTCGTCATGCTTGTTAGTTTCTGCTCGGTTACTGTGATATTGCATTTAGCCCATGGCCTGTTGTAAAGCAGACTTCACACAGAATACTTTGTCTGCTGTGTTTCCGTGGCAACTAGGCAGAGATGTACATGGCTCGTCCCCTTATCATCAGGCGACACTCCTGTTCCTGCCCCAGGACAAACCACATCCTCGCAAATTATCATATCCATATAGATACACACACATTATATCTGTGAAGGCCTGCATGACTACAGTGCTTTATCTATATCTAACATCCTGCTGCAATTACTATACAGACTCCATTAAATACATCAAATTTTATATATATATATATATATATATATATATATATATATATATATATATATATATATATATATATATATATATATATATATATATATATATATATATATATATATATATATATATATATATATATATATATACATATATACCGGTATATATATATATATATATATATATATATATATATATATATATATATATATATATATATATATATACATATATACCGGTATATATATATATATATATATATATATATATATATATATATATATATATATATATATATATATATATATATATATATATATATATATATATATATATATATATATAAAACATATATAGATGTTTTATTTAAAAGAAATGCTTTTCTTTTTATTCGTCAGAGAATCCTGAAAAAAATGTATCACCGTTTCCACAAAAATATAAAGCAGCACAACAATAAATGTTTCTTGAGCAGCAAATCAACATATTTATTAGAATGATTTCAGAAGAATCTTGTGAAACTGAAGTGGAGTAAAATTAATATATATCTTTCATAATATTACTGTCTGACATAAATAACAGCAGCCTTGGTGAGCATAATAGATTTCTTTTTAAAAAAAAACATGCAAAAAAATCTTACTGACCCCAAAGTTTTGAGCGTTCGTGTATAATGCACTGAACTTAAAAAATGATGACACATTTACTGCCTTGTACATTGAACACATATTTACACAAAGTACACACTCATAACTCGCCTTGTGTCTTTGTCCTTTTGCAGTGTTCATATCCTGTCTGGGAAGACTTCAGTGCCAAGGCCACTAAGCTGCACTCTCAACTCCGGTAAGTTCAGTCTCCGGCTCACATCCGCACCTGTCATGTGAGGAAGGTTTTATTGAATGCTGAGAAAAGACATTGATTTATCCCATTGGTTTTGTGCTTTTTAGAACCACCGTGTTAGCGGCAGTGGCCTTTTTGGATGCCTTTCAGAAGGTGGCGGACATGGCAACCAACACAAGAGGTAGGCATGATTAGGGATGTGTGAGAGCGTGTGTGCGCGTGCTTTCTGTCCAACATGCAGTATGTCTATCCCATTATGAGGGTTATGCATAGCAGAAAACACTACTGGAGAAAGCGATACTGTAGACACAGATTGTCCAAAACAAAGGATTATAGAAGGTACAGAGCCAGACCCTCTAGATTTAATGCTCTCATTTGGCTAACAAAGTGTGTGAGGATATATTTGTGTTAATGTTCGTATTTTTGTACATATAAGACAAAAGCTGACCTAACTTTATCAGCAAATAATTAAACATAATTCCATTATTCATCTTTATCTCTGGTGAGTTTTGAAACAGTTTGGTAAAAACAAACGGATGTTATAAATCCATGACAATAATGAATGAATGAGAGGGAACAAAGACGTGGCTCATAGCTGTAGAGAGGCGTGCTGGGTGTTTTGGGTTATTTACAGCGTGGTGCTTTAGTAATGATTTGACAGAGTCAAGATCTTCAAGGGGAATCAACTGATGAAAAAAAGTTGTTTGGAAATAAACCACCAGCCTCATTATGATTATATTACTGTTTTGGGCTTTTTTTCTCTTGGTTGGGGGATTTTTTTCATTTCATCTTGTCTTGTGGCTTGCCCGAGGTAAAGACTGTGTTTGAAGGAGGATGATGATCTGCGTTATTATGGGTGCGTGCGGGCATGTTGTGTTTTTAATGAGCTGACGGAGCTGGGAGCATTGCTGTATGCCTTAAAAAGGCAACAAGGATCACATCCAATCCCACTTGTGACATGAACTTCAGATGGAAGCTGTTGGGGTGCAAAAAGCAAAAGGAAAATGAGTGAGTGAGAAAAAGAAATGAAAGGAGCATTAAATAGTCAGAGGAAAAAAAAAGTGAGCATATATATATATATATATATATATATATATATATATATATATATATATATATATATATATATATATATATATATATATATATATATATATATATATACACACACACATCAATTTGGACAGATAAATGTCTTTTTGTCTCATACAGTGTTCAAAAATGTGAATTTTTCTCAAGCTTTCGTATTCTCTCAATGTGAATTATACTCATACACTCCAGAATCCATATTCTCAATCAGTGCAATATTTTCCAATAATATTAACTTCTCAAATAACGATATATATCGCTTTCATATGTAGTCTATGCACCCAAAGAGCTTACCACTCGTGATAAGGGTTATGGTCTTATTTAAGGCATAAACTTCAATAAATATATAATTTTATCCCAATTCTCATGTTAACTGTTGAGTAACTCACTGCTTTTACCAGAATGAGAAGAAGCCAGTAAATTATAGATTGTATAATATATATATATATATATTACAGTATAGTTACTGTATGTAGCACATAGCAAGTGTCCTGGATGTACACTCTTAGAAAAAAAGGTGCAAAAGCTGTCACTGGGGCGGTACCTTTTCAAAGAGTACACGTTTGTTCCTTTTAAGTACTAATAACTACACTTTGGGTACTAATATGTACCTTTAAGGTACCAATATGCACTCTTTATATACAAAGATGTACCTTTCGAAAAGGTATCGCCCCAGTGACATCTTTTGTTCCTTTTATTCCAGAGGGAGTAGGTCACATGCTTCTGTATAAGACTCATTTCTTTTTAAACACTGTTTTAGTGAATAAATATTCAAGCTTGTGAGTGAAATTTCCTCTGTTGTGATTAAGACATACATCAGCCCACATCCAGCCTTCGGCTTAGAATAGACTGAGAATGATTGTAGTTGAAAGGATAACAACAGCTTTCACAGATTTACATTTCAGAATGAACACCAATTTATATTTCATCAGCCATTAAAATTGGATTAGGATGATGTGCAGTATATAGAAATATGCTAGATCAGGTAACCTGATGGTTGAGCTCTTGTCTATCTAACGGGAAGGAGGGTTCACATACTGCTCAGTGATCATGTGACCTGACAGATGTAAATTTGTTAAATGCCAAAGGGAGAATGGCCACCAAGTTCCGACACACCTCACAGACGGGCCCTGGAGAGAGAGAGAGAGAGAGAGAGAGAGAGAGAGAGAGAGAGAGAGAGAGAGAGAGAGAGAGAGAGAGAGAGAGAGAGAGAGAGAGAGAGAGAGAGAGAGAGAGAGAGAGAGAGAGAGAGAGAGAGAGAGAGAGAGAGAGAGAGAGAGAGAGAGAGAGAGAGAGACACACACACACACACACATACATACACACACGCAAAGGAACGTGTACAAAGCCAGAAATGTTTCCACAAGCACCTTTTCCCAATGAGCATGGGTTGCATATTCATGTTTAGCTGGTAAGGTTTATGTTTGGGGCAACTTTCACCCCCTCTCTATCACAACACCACAGACTGCCACGAAGCAATAAGGAGGGTATGGCAGTGAACCGCAACGAAACGGAAGCAAACACAACCACACACACACACACAAACACACTCCAGGCCTTCATCCTCTCAATGGGGGTCTGCCGCTAGTGAGGGAGGAAACTGATGCTTCCTGCCAATAACTGCCTATAATCTGCTTTTCATTTACTTTCTTTACTGTTCTTCTTCCTTCAGCTCATCCTCCTCCTCTTCTCCTGCTGAGATTGAGTCTAGCTAACTCTCTTCATCTCCAGCACTTTTTTTGTGTTCTCATTTTGGCAATATAATTACGTAAAGGAATTACAGTTTACCCTGAAAAAAAAAAAATCATCATTTACTCACCCTCATGTCATAATATATATATACAAATAAAACAACTAAAGACAATCAATCAAATCAAATGATGATTTTTTGGGGGGTGAATTAACCCTTTGAGATTATGGTCTCACACTGTTTCCTTTAAGGAAAATCAGGGCTTTAGCCAAGTTTTTTGGCTTTTTCACATGTGTACAATAAGTGGCAGGGGGAAAGAACACAGCATCGGGAGGCCTAGATAATAATCATGTTCTGTATGGATGGATTCAGTGGAGGGAGTCTGGCTGTGTGTGTGAAAACCCTAATTCATGAGCCAGACTCAAAACAAAAAGTGCTTTGGCTTGTCCTCTCGATCTTCCTCTCGGCCTCTCACTCTCCCTTTCTCCTCGAGCTTATTCTCTCACACAGAGACTCTCTTTCCCACTCTGTTCTTGGCTGTAGTGGGAATAAATGTTGATAGATCACAGTCTGTCCTGGAAGCCTGGCACGGGAGCTCGTAAAAAAAAAAGGCGTCTGCAGATGTGTGCGCGGTGCAGAAAGCTCGTCCGGCGCTTCATAGGGGTGTTTTACTGCCCTGCCTGCATGAGCAGGATAGTAGCAACCATAATGAACATCATAAATCTGATTCATACACCAGGGGGCAAAATGGCTGCCCCTTCATAGTCAAAAAGAACATGAAGAAGAGAAAAAAAAGTCTGCCAGCTCAGCAACCGGCAAGCTATTTGGAGGATCAGTTTGTGTGTCTGAGTGTGTTTGTGTGTGTAATGGGGGTTAGTGTTTCCCCAGATGTTTTAAGTAGACTGGTGTAGGCAGCAGGGTGTTACCATTCACACAGCCATGTAAGCAAACACCAGCCAAACAGTCTGAGAGGAACATTCTCAGTCGCCTTAACACGTCTATTTCTGATAGGGTCCAGTGTAGATTTTCAAGGCACGCATTGTAATATCAACAAGAGATAGTAAATTCTGCTTAAAGTGGTACACAAATATGTAGCATAAATAATACATAATGAAACACAAGAACAAAACGGCAAAGTAGGGCTAGTTGTGTTGAACATACGAACAGTCTTGGGGATGTTACTCCAAAAAAATGATTGATCAATAAGTAAAACTCCAATGGAATTACTTGCGAAACTAAAATGTAATTGCCTAGATTGCATTACATTATAGTTTTGCATTTCTAAAGACTCCATATTAATCTTCACCAGATGAATAACGGAAGTATCATCCATTTGGTGATACATTCAGGATGTATTTATTAATTATTAGTATATTAGCATAACATAATACAGCATTAAAGAACTTATACTGGCCTTTAGAAACAGTTTAAAATGTACACTGCTGTTCAAAAGGTAGAGGTCCGTAAGATTGTTTAAAATAATTTTTGAAGGAATTACGGAAAAAATACTTTTACGACACAAGGATGCATTAAATTGATCAAAAGTGATGGCAGGACTTATAATGTTACAAAAAAAAAAATTACAATCATGAAATATGAACATAGTGCTATTTTTATGACATTTTTATATTATCAATGTAAATGCACTATGTCCACTCTTGCATCCGTTATCTTTCGCCATTTAAGCTGAATTAGCATTCTTCAGTTCTCCTATCTGTTCAGCTTTATGAACGTCAAACGTGTGCATGTAAACTAAATGAAAGGGAGCAGCTGTAATTCTGAATGATAAATGTACAGTTTTTAATTTACCATAATTCACTGCTGTCCGATCTCCAAGTAACTACTTTTATAATTGTCGTAACTCTTAAGTGCTTTACATTCCTTTGTCACAATCTGAGGCTGCATTTAAATGACTGAAGGATCAAGTGAAGTCCATCTGTGTCTGCCATACTATCTCCCCATAGCCAAGAGTTTGACAGCCGATGACCTTGAATGATCCCGTTTCAGTACAGTACAGCCGGACACTATTATGGCATCTCCTTTTAGAGCTGTTTATTCTTCTCTCATTAAAAGAATGCATTAACTAAAAAGACAGAGTTTTTTGAATATTTTAGAAAATGCAGGCTCTGTTTATTAATATGATGTCAGCTTAAGGACACAAGAGGTTTTGTGTGATTAGAAAAAAAGGGAAAATACACAACACACAGCACAGCCTTGTGATATATGTTTAAAAGCAATGGCTGCCAGAAAAAAAAGTATTAAAAAAGCCAAGAAGATAGAATCTCTTCTTTCAAATCATCACTGGCTTTGTGCTCTCCATCAACACTCTCTTATTACAGGAAAATTACTGCTGCTCTTTAATTCTACAGGGCGGTTTGATGGTGCAGGACCTCCCGCCAGCGTGGTGAGCCTGACTCAGCTTTCCCCGTATACCTCCCCAAATACACACACACACATGCACACGCACACACACACACACACTCATGACTTCCTCTTGGGAACACCTGTTCTCACTGAGAGACTTGTACAGCTCAGCACTCCTACACCCTCCCATTATCGTTAAAACCTTATAATCAAGAAACACTATTAACTAAAGACAGGATGCTTGAAATTAGCTCCTCAACAAAAAAACCATAAGCAAAGATTTCCATGTTGCATGTTCCACCTTTGTACGCACTGTAATAAAGACCACCAAGATAGAACCCTCTCAGAAAAAAAGGTACAGTGCTGTCACTGGGGCAGTACCAAGGGCGTAGGTTTGGTCTCAGCTTTGGTGGGGACATCCCACCAGGTTTGCCCAGATTATATAGTCTATTATTTATTACTGAGTATGGAAATGCACCATAGTATAGGAATTAATACGATTATTAATTTATGAGGCTTTTCGGCCCAATCCAGTACCATAATAATAATAAAACAAAATACTCTTTACTTGCCAAGTTCATAAATGATTTTCAAAACTGATTTGGAAAAAAACACAACATGCACACAAAATTACTTATTTTCAATATAAAAAATGATTGTGGACTGGATATTTTTTTTTTACCTCTTATCACATTATTGAGCATCTCAAAGATTAGTAACAACTTTAGATTTGATGCATTGTTAGTTTTTGTACAGGATCAGTTTTTGTTTCTCCCTCATTTACTGTTTGTGGCTGTTTTTGCCCCATTGACTTCCATTATAACCACATTTTTTGATTGTAAAGCCATAATGCTACATAATCATGCCCAATCACTTTTTATATTGAAAATAAGTTATTTTGTGTGTAAGTTTTTTTTTCCAAATCAGTTTTGAATCAGTTTTTGAAAATCATTTATGAACTTGGCATTTAAAGAGTGATAGTAGTGATAAGAGTGACAATTAAACAATGACAACAGCTCAACAATAAACATGGAATCAAGTAGGCCTATGCAAGCTTGCAACAGAACACATTTAATAGTATTTTACATTTGATTATTTTATTTATTTCTAAATAACTCTTTAGTAGCCTATATTGGTGCATTTTAAAGGGATGGCTCACCCAAAAATAACAAATTATGCCATCATTTACTCTCCATCATGATGTTCCAAACCTGTATGAGTTTCTTTGTTCTGCTGAACACAAAAGAAGATATTTTGAAGAAATTTTGTAACCAGGCTGCTTTGGGGGCACCATTTCCTTCCATGGTAGGAGTTCAACATAATAGAAATGCATACAGGTTTGGAACAACTTGAGGGTGAGGAAATTGTCAGATTTTTACTTTTTTGGTGCACTGTCTCTTTAAGCAGTTATTTCGAACCAGCACTTTACTGACAAAAATGTTCTGAAATTCAAAAATTAAATTAAATTTTCTTTAATAATTTACTATTATGACTATATTATTATGCAATTATTTGTCCCATTTTTATCTAAATATTTTTTTAATCAAACTTTATATGACAGGATTATTTATTATTAATATAGCCTATAGCTAAATGATAAAAATTAATAACATTAATTAGGCTATAATCTATTAATTAACCGGTCTAATGTCTAGAAAAATAAGTCTGCCAAGCTTTGATAATGTATGGAATATTATATTAATATATTATCCATTAAATGGCCTACCTAGAAGCACGGATGTGTACGTCATCACTGCTGCTTTCAGTCAGACAGTCTGAGACACCGAAATGCTTCTCTGCAAAGGTTGCAGTTTGTCTTAGGTTCATCGTAAGTTACTGGACAGACCCCCACTGATACCTTTTTTTCTATTCAGCCCTATATCTGGAAATCCTCTTGCATTTAAACGGTGGACGCGAGCTCGACATGTTTTTTTAAAAACCGCGCAAGTTTACAGCGCATGTTCTCGAGACTCCGTCGCTATGGCAGCAGCAAAGCCGCTAAAACCCAAGCTTGTGCATTGCTTCCCGGTTTGATACGGCGGGACGCGTCATTTTGCTTGTAAATACGGGACCATATATAGCAGCAGGAAGGAGTTTGCTAAAATATTGGTGGGGACAATTTTGCCATCTTAAAATGTTGATTGGGACTAGTACCTAGCGTCCCCCCCTAAACCTACGCCCATGGGCAGTACTCTAAGGTACAAAAGTGAAAAGGTACATCACCCCAAAATGGTTCATATTAGTACCTTAAAAGGTACATACTTTTAGGCCGTGTGTCCACTAAAGCGTTTTTTCACGCTGCTGGCTGGCGTTTTCAATTGTTTTCAATGAGAGCGCCACATTTTTAGAACGCCTGGAGGAGCGCACCGAGGCGCTGAGCGAGTATTTCACGCTCACGCACTGAGCGCTCAGCGTTTTTTACTGCATCCCTGCCAAATCCTGGCCAAAGCACAGAGCTGCCATTTCGTACGGGACTAATATTATCACTGCAAAATAAGGTAGGTAATTTGCAGGGGAATTTTTACTTTTAAGACATGGCTAATTCGCATGGGATTAAGATCACAGACAACCTCCGCAAATATTACAAATGACTAGAAGTCACCAGGTAATACTAACCTCATGCGAATAGTGCTTTTGTCAGTGCATGGGTAAACATGGCCTTTTCCAAGTTACATTGTTACACCAGCAGGTGGCGACAAGTGACTTTTCTTTATGACTGAGTCATTGAATCATTTGCTCATGTGCATTCAAAATGACTGATTAATTCAGGAACAACCAATCACAGGTTTTGCCAGGTGTCAGAGAAGATTCCAAAACGGCGTGAGAACCACTGGTTTACATTAGCCTGACGTGGTCATACTCAATTCTAGTCAGAATATGAGTCTGATACTGCTCCATTGGGCTGTGTTTATGGGGGGTGATTCAACTGAACCAGGAAAGACATAAATTTGATAGACCTACAACCAATTAGAGCAATGCTTGTATTAAGTTAGTTGTCAAATGTCAACAGAACTCAGGGTCTGCGCGTTGTTTTCTATGTCCGCGGGTTAAAGTGACTGTTATGTGATATATAGACGCATGAATGTGAATTTTAGCATGCAACCTTGCCAAAATAACACACATTTTACCCCCCAAATACCATTTTTTCCCGGAGAAACCCCCCGAGAACTTACACAGCTCGGCAACTTGGCAGCTCTATAAACGATCTTTGCCGGTGTTGTAAAAAAAGAAAATAATTGAAGGATACACAGTTACTTACCAACATGATCATCATTTCAGAGAGAAATAGTGAAGTTGAATGCATATACAAACAAGCTCTCCGTTTAGGATTTGAACAAATATAATCCAAGCGCCTTTGATGACGTGCATGATTACGTTTCTGTTTATCATCTGTCCATCATCGTCTAAAGCAGTTTCTGTTCGGACATAATCACTCCTCTATGGATCGAGTCCAGACCGAACTGCCCATCCTCAAATGTTGTGGGCGAGGCTGAGTTCGGCTGGCATCCAGGCTAGGTTTACATGGCAATGATGTACTTAAACAGATGACAACTTTGTCTGCGAAAATTATTAAAAGGGATGTAGGATATTGTGCACGCCAGGTCAGTAGATGGTGATGTCACTTTGTCAAGAAACATCCCGTAACCACACATCATACACATGGGCGAACATGTTACATATGCTTGTGCGTGACGTCTCCGTTTTCACAAATTCATGTTTTTGTTGACGAAAACTTGCACTATGAAACCCGTTTTCAAAAACGTGTTATTTCAGGCTCCCAAAACGCTGTTGTTGTGTAAACAAATGGCCAATATGTATAACAAGTTTACTGTTTTCAGTTGAAAATGGTGTCATGTAACATCAACCCTTACAGTGTGGTTTTGTCTTGTAGTCTTTTAGTTTGTAGTTTTATTCCTGTTTCCTGTCCCCCTGTTTAATTACCCGTGTGTATATTAGTGTTTTTTCTGTATTAATTGTTGGGTTTCCTTACACTAACATGTGCTCAGTTTGGTTCCTATATTCCTGTGTTCTTTGGTTGTTATTTTAATAAAGAATCTGCATTTGGATCCAGCTCTCCTGTGCTTTTTTAGTTCCAGGCGTGACAGTGCTTTTGCATCCATACATGAACATGCTCTTAAACAGCATGTACAATATGGATATTCTGAGGCTCGATTATGCCTTAATGGCAATTAAATATTAACAGTGGTTTGATTTATAGTCCTAATTAAGATAGCATCCTGTGTAGACCCTCCAGCTCCTTGCCCATGAGAGGATTCATAAAGCAGTTCAGAAGCTGACAGAGATGTAAAAAACGTATTGAAAGACACTCATTTTTATACATAGACTGATTTTGGATGGAATGGCTTTTTTCCCAAACCCGCAAAGAATTTATTATTGCAATCTAAGTGGTCTGAATTGGAAAGCCCAGTGTGAATCCCTTATGTAACTGTATCATCTTCTGCTTCTCTTTGATTTCTATTTTCTGATTGGCTCTGACAGCTCTATATAACCACACCTTTGTAATAATAGACTAATCCTTGCATGAGTGTGTGTGTTTCTTGGTGCTCTTGGCATTTACTACAGGATATCGGCTGTTTTCCCTCAAGCTGATGTTAAACACTGGATGAGGTGCAGTGGCACAAGACACACAGGTAGACTCTGCACCCCAATGCCAGCCAGCTCATTGCAAGGGGAGGGCGATCGCTGCATTGTTGCCTAGCAACAGAGACAGAGTTGCCCCTGTTGCTTATAGTGTTGCTAAGAAACTGGGAAAAATGTTGCAGTCATTTACAGTGTTTGCAGAGTGGCAAAGAGTAACATGGTAGACTACAAGCAGAGCTGCTTGTTGTCACAAGTTGTTTCAGTGTTTTTACAGCGTTGAATGAATGCAAGGGTTCAGCAGAGGATACAAGCTCGAACCTTGAAGCTGTAGGGGAAGACTTGAAATGAATCTGAATTGGGACTTACAGTGTGGGCGAGCTGCAAAGAGGATGTGTCTCTTGTCATTAGTAACAGAACAGAACAGTCTTGCACATACTCCCATGCGCTCACACGCACATACCCACCGCTCTCATTAAGAAGACGGGAGACTTGCCTTGGCAGCGGAGTGAGGTTTCTGCCGCTTCCCACGTACATGCTGCTGGCTGCAGGGACAAAGAGAGCCTGTGACACAAGGAAGTGTCCTCACAGAGCGGCTAAAGAGAGAGAGAGAGAGAGAGAGAGAGAGAGAGAGAGAGAGAGAGAGAGAGAGAGAGAGAGAGAGAGAGAGAGAGAGAGAGAGAGAGAGAGAGAGAGAGATGCAGAGGGAGGAAGAGAAGCAAATAGCAAATAGATGAGCATTGTGAACGCAGCTTAATTAAAGACAATAATGTTGTTTTTGTTGCACTTTCTTAAAAACAAATGGCTGACTCAGAGAGGTGGAGATGGCCTAGTTTCCCACTCGAGAGACACTCTCAGCTTTTAAGAGAGTTAAGATGAGATGGGCTTCAGATGAAAAGCATTTTCTTGAAAGACCTATGCCCAATCCCATTTCTACCCCTTAGCCAGTCCCTTTCCCTTACCCCTTTGTTTTGCACGTTCATGTGAAGTTGAATTTTTTTAGCTTTTAGTATGACTATGTTAGCCTTAAGGTTAACCTGTTCTTAAACACTGACAAAATTTGCATTTAGGAGCATTCAAAACGTACAGCCTCTAACTTCCGTTAAAATGAATCACAGATTTTGATCATCGCAGACTTGGCAAGGCAAGGCAAGGCAAGGCAAGGCAAGGCAAGGCAAGGCAAGGCAAGTTTATTTGTATTACACATTTCACACACAATGGCAATTCAAAGTGCTTTACATAGAAATTAATTAAAATAGCGATAACATATGCATAAGAAATAAGAATACCATGTGTAAAAATTAAAAGAAAATTAAAATGTTTTAAATAAAAAGGTGATAAATAGATCCCTATATCTGCCTGATGCTAAATTCAGGCACCCCTATCTGAGATGGAAGAGATGGAGCATCTTCATCTTCCCATTACATCTTCTGTCCAATCAAATGCTCTCTAGAATCTGAAGCATCCCGCCCCTACACTATAAATAGACGCTGAAGCTGCGACTGAAATCGGTCAGCTGTTCACACATTTACTATTTCCAACATGGTGAATGGCACATAGCGCACTATACATGCGATAGGAAACGATTCTGACAGTATAAATCTGCTTTCATTTGAGGCGAATGAAGTCTGGTTTCATGTTAGTTTCATGCGCACTTCTGCCATTCACACAAATAGCACACACACACACACACACACACACACACACACACACACACACACACACACACACGCGCACACGCACACACACACACACACACACACACACACACACACACACACACACACACACACACACACATAAGGTCTAGACTAGAGACACGAGAGCGCAGAGCAGATCATATGCGTCAGTTGGATCAGTTGGCACAGACAACAAAACATTTAAATTCTGCAGAGAATGCTGTATTTCACAGCGATGTGGAGGGGATTATGATGATAAATAGTTAAGAGATTAGGATGAAACTGTGGCTTTACTAAACAGAAAGAATCTAGACATTGGCTGTTTTAAAAAAGGGGAGGAGCTGCTAACACCTGGAGCTATTTCATTCACATTTACATTTATGCATTTAGCCGACGCTTTTATCCAGAGCGACTTACAACTCAGGAGTACAGGAAGCGATCCGTCAAGAAGAGGCAAAGAAACGGAAAAAATGCCCCAAATACCAAGATTTGTACACTACTCAGAGTAGCAAAAACCAGAGAAGGGAAGAAAAAATAGACGGGAGATTTTTTTATTTTCATGTAAGATTAAGTGCTCATGGAAGAGAGTTTTTACCTGTCTTTTGAATGAAGCGAGTGATTCTGTTGCGCGTATGGAAGACGGAAGATCGTTCCACCAACCAGGAACAATGAAAGAAAAAGTCCTGGAGAGGGATTTCATGCCTCTCTGTGATGGTACCACAAGCCTTCGCTCATTTGCTGAGCGAAGGCTTCTGGTGGGGGTGTAGACTCGTAGGAGTGAGTTGAAGTATGCAGGTGCTGAGCTTGTGGAAGATCCATAAGAAAGAGTCAGAGCTTTTAATTTGATCCGGGCCGCGAGTGGTAGCCAATCCAGAGAGATGAATAGAGGTGTGACATGAGCCGTTTTGGGCTCATTGAATACAAGGCGTGCCACAGCATTCTGGATCATTTGCAGCGGTTTGATTGCACAAGATGGAAATTTCAGGGGAAATTACATCAACACATTGACTAATGCTGCACGTTTCAAGGCACTTCAGTGGGCCTTTAACCAGTATGAACAGCAGTGAAGTGCATAGGCTATATCTAACAGAAATCACGTGAGCACGTTTAACAAATGACTCACTCCTAAAGTTGTTTTGCGCTGTATTTTGACTTAATAAAACAGCATTTGGTTTCAGTTCGAAAAATTATGAGCCTTCGAGTTTCCTTCCAGAGATGATACTGAATGATACAGAACATAGAAGACTGATGAATGCGCTTTTCCAAACTTTTCTCTTTGTTTGTTAACCACTCCATTTCGTGCCGATCCAAGCCGGCTGGTACATTAATGTTTTTGTAGACACATTCTAGCAGCATGGCAGTCGTGTATGCAGAAATTCATCATACCCCTTCGTTCGTTCTGGTGAAACCCCAAAGAGGCTTAGGGGGGATCAGTGATGGTTTGGGCTGCAATATCATCGCATCAGGATGATAATGCACCAATACACACAGCAAGATTTGACAGAATGGTTTGATGAAAGTGGAATTCATTATTTCTCATGGCCTACACAGCCACTAGATCTAAATATTTGGAGTCACTTTGGAGTATTTTGGAAGAGCAAGTCAGAAAACATTTTCCTCCACTAGCATCACATAGCTACTTAGCCACTGTTCTGGAAGAGGAAGGCTTTAAAATCCCCTCTGGCCCCTGTGCAGGACTTGTATCTGTCATTTACAAGACAAATTGATGCAGTATTGGCCGCAGAAGGAAGCCTTACACCATACTAATAAATTGTTGAGGTTAAAAACCAGGTGTTTTAGTTTCGTTGTCCAACCTCTATATCTCAAAATATCTTCTTTTATGTTTCCCACAAGTTTGAAATGTCATGTGGTTGAGTAATTGATGACAGAATGTTCATTTTTGGATGAACTATCTCTTTAACTTTAACCAATGTGAGAAGACAGTGCAGATAAAACTTACATTTAAAACAGTTATATGGGTCAGATCATAAGGAGATTCCATTGATCTTTTGAAATAAAAGAGTTCATTGCACTTTAGCATGCTAAAATCAGGCTGAATTTTATTATGTTATGTTGTGAATACGCCTTGAGAATACAATACAATGAGTTCTAAGGAAGCAAAAGAGACGCTACCTCCAGTTGGAAGAATTTCACGTTGTGCTTTGTACACTTTGTTCTGTTTTATTTGTTGTGTTTTTAATTATTTTCTTTGAGGAGGTGCTGTTTCCTTTTTAGTCTTCAGAGCACTGTAAGTGTGTATTCCACAGCAACGTTTCACATTAAAAAATCTCATTTGTTTGTGCCAGTGGAGTTTGTGTGTATGCCTTGTAATGTTGCCATGGAACTTACAGGATCAAACTGCCTAACAACCAATTTTAAAAGCTTCTACACTGTATGAGTCCACTGATAATGACAGATGACCGTGATGGGTTATGTTCAGAATGTATATGATTATATCTGTGTGTACGTGGGGCATGAGTGTTAAAGGGTGATCAGTGGATGAGCCCAGGCCGGACTGAGCATAATCCCTGCTATTAAGAATCAGCATTCAGGCGTGATCTATCTCTACAGGCTCTACTGCTGGCTCAGCTGGTGCAATCATCACACATTTGATTAACCCTACATTGGCATTCTCTCTCTCTCTCTCTCTCTCTCTCTCTCTCTCTCTCTCTCTCTCTCTCTCTCTCTCTCTCTCTCTCTCTCTCTCTCTCTCTCTCTCTCTCTCTCTCTCCGTCTTGTGTTTATGTCTCCTCCTCGTCTGTGCCATCCACGAACTGAATATGTCAATCAGGGAGCTTTTGATCTACCTCTGCTTTGTCTGCACTGTGCCCTTTGTGTTCTTCTCACTACATGTACATGTCAATCCACCACAATAAGTGTGTCATATATTTCTACACCCTACCCCTGCACCCCAGAGAGCAAAATAATGTATTGAAGGGTCGTGTGCTTCTCTAACAGTGCCTGTTATTGTCTTGAAAAGCTATAAACTGTTTAAGTCATGAAGTTCAGAGTCCACACACTACATTAGCACTGTGCATTGTGGATTGAGAGAAGACAGGGTCTGATGGACAGAGAGAATGAATATAGATCTGTATGATGAGATCATTAGAGCATGAATGGAGACAAAATGAATAGACATTGACAGGTTTATTGATGGATATGTGAAGTGGCTGTACTGTAATCCCAATTCTGCTCTCTCAATCGCTAACCTCCCTCATCTTTTACTATTATTGTCTCTTTCCTGTCCTCTTTATCTTGTTCCCAGCGGAAGGAGCACATTTGTAGTGCTTCTCCCTATGTCTTTGGGCAACTCCTCTCTCTTTTTAATATGTGTGTTGTTATTTTTACTTTTTCCTGTTGTTTCTCTCTGATTTTACCTATCTCTCTCTGTCTCTCACTGAATTTCCCTTCTATTTCTGTTAGTTCTTTGGGTGTGTTGGCAAGGCAATCGCCTCTGCAGTTCACAGTCCTGATTTGGGCTTTGTTGTTTTTTATGCCCGTGTGTGTGTGTGTGTGTGTGTGTGTGTGTGTGTGTGTGTGTGTGTGTGTGTGTGTGTGTGTGTGTGTGTGTGTGTGTGTGTGTGTGTGTGTGAGATCATATCTTGGTTTTACTTGGCTTCTTTTGCTGCATGTGTTCATGTCTAGAAATACACATCTCTAATGCACAGACACTACTGGGATACTTGAAGCTGAATATTCAGTAGGCATCAAACATCTAAAACAGAAAATGTTTTTTTTTTAATTATTACAAATTATCAGATTATTGTCATCAGCATAACATAACATTTCAAATCGTCTTAGAATTGAGAATTTTTACAGCAATACTCAAAATGACATAACCTACTACACGCACGTGTGTGTGTGTGTGTGTGTGTGTGTGTGTGTGTGTGTGTGTGTGTGTGTGTGTGTGTGTGTGTGTGTGTGTGTGTGTGTGTGTGTGTGTGTGTGTGTGTGTGTGTTACAGGTAAACCATAAACAAAATGAAAATGTTTTGGTCCCCATGAGGAAAACGCCTTATAGAATGATGAGGGGTTAGAGGAGATAATATAATGTTTGTACAGTATTACAATCATTGTCTAGGGAATGTCCCCATAAAACATGACCCCATCATATATCAAAGCATACTGATTAGACCCAGAGAGAGTGGGATAGGTTGGAGTTTGGCAGCTCTTTTCACTCTGCAGGGTTTGCGGGGAATCTCTCCACATGTAGCGCAATAGGGTGCAGATTTTGTGTCCCTTAAGTTTTCCTGTGAATGGTCTTTTTGGCCATTGGTGTGTTTGTCTGGTTTGGTACCATTGTCTTGTCAAGTTTGAAACGCTGGACACGGAAAAGGTCAGCAAGAGCTCTGGGTTTTCAGTCCTGGTGAAATGATTACAGAGCTCTGCAGTGCCGGAAACTTTTTCCCACAGCCTGTAGAAAAAGGAGAGCTGGAGCTCAGCCAGATGGGATTGCTGTTAGCAAGGCCATTCTCAGGGAGCCCCCTCCGCCCAGTGCAAGAGGGAAATCTGGAACCATGACAGAGGGGAAAGTGTTTAAAACTTATGTTGCAATGATGCTAAATTTACACAAAATAGCAGCTGTAATAAAGTTCATAAATATGGGAAGGAAGGAGGCGGGAACCGGCGAACGTTCAACAAAGACTTTAATCAAATAATAAACTAAACAAAAGTAACGTGGGCAGCCCCTCACAGACGTCTGCCCACACACACATAATAAAACAAACAAAACTCAACGTAAAGTCCAGGCCCTGTCCTCCTCTCTTGTCTTGCACCGTGGTCACTCCTCCTTTTATGCTTCCATCACTCCGCCGTGAGACGAGACCGGTGTGGTGCGCAGCTGGCGCTCATTAATACTCTACCGGCCCGCTCTCACGGTCCCTCGCCTCGCTGCTTTCCACAGCAGCATTTAAAAACATGTTGGCATTTCACCATTTTCCCAGACTGAACTTATATCAAATGTCTTGTTTTTGTCTTCCTCTGCTTATTCATCAGCTGCTTCCTATTCTTTCAAATAAAATCTCTCATGTATATTCTTCAGTTTCTTGTTGCATTTATTGTCACCTACCATTTTTGTCTTTTGATATGGAGTAGGCTATAGAGACTTAAATACCCCATGTTATTAGATCGTCAACTCTTGTCCTTTTAACACTATTGCAAATAATTCTACAGTACTTGCTTTGCAGATGTCAAGGATTTACCAAAATTGAAGGAGTTGCAAGAATCCCATTAACCCTGTGGATTGTCTGGAATGCCTGAAATACCCAGAATTATATTCTGCTTCCTTGTAATGAACTCGCTGACAGCAACTTTTTGTTTACTTGAGTAGTTCATATATTTAACAATTGCTTTAATAACCCTAACATAATTTGACTTTATTCTTCTGAACAATCAGACAAATTCCCAGAATCTTTATTTCTGTCAGAACCACTATCGTCAAATAGTTTAGATATTGTTTAGATATAGTTTAGATTGGCGGTATGGTTCTGTTCTGGGCAACAACTCCCTGTGCATCCATGCAGCCAAGAATGGATTGCACCCCCCCAGAACCAGAACAGAAACAGAACCAACAATTGCAGATAGCATTAATGCCAATGTTTAAATGTATAACCCAACTTGGGAATTTAGTCTGATTCAGGGGGAATCAGAATGTGAAATCCTGACTGATGCGAGTCTGATGCTAGTTAGGGATGGAGTAGGGTAATTAGCTCAGGAGAAATGTGACATATATGCAGCATATGTGTGTGTGTGTGTGTGTGTGTGTGTGTGTGTGTGTGTGTGTGTGTGTGTGTGCATATGCTGTGATAGACATCGTATTCCTTTAGGTATAAGTGATCAGCTGACAGTCAGCTGCTGCGATCTTGACTAACACGACCTACCAGAACATATATATATATATATATATATATATATATATATATATATATATATATATATATATAACTCTATACACTGCAACTAGCTGCAGCTCTGCATGATCAGTTCAGCATTGTATGTGAGTGTAAATGCACATGGATACGCATGCCTCTTTCACACGTCACACATGTGCCGTCTACTTCAAAACCTGATGGCTGCCATGATTACGCACCATCTGCTGAACTTTGCCCCATACACACAGGCGTATATAAGTAGAGGCATGCCAGGTCTCATAAAAACTCAGTCTGTGTGTCACAGTGACAAAGAGGATTACATATACAACCACAGACATAGTAATACACACACACACACACTTGCCATAGTGCTGTAATATCCACTAACTATTAGCTTTGCTATAATCCCACTGTAACTGACTGTGGTGATCTTAACTCTAACCCATGTGGTATTTTAAACACACAAAAAACATACTGACGCATGCTGCTTTAGCCAGATTGTTAGTGACTTCATGAAAAATATATTTCATTGAGAAAATTCCCACAATAGCATAACTATAAATACACCAATCAATGCACCATCTCATAACATATATATATATATATTTATATATATATATATATATATATATATATATATATATATATATATATATATATATATATATATATATTTATATATATATATATATATATATATATATATATATATATATATATATATATATATATATATATATATATATATATATATATATATATATATATAAGAGTGTAAAGTAAGCGTGTAAAGTAAAATAAAATAAGAGTGTAAAGTATGTAGTATAAATGTGTGTATAATTTTGCCTTTTGTAGATTATTAGATTTTTCTGCACAGTAAAGCTTCTCTCATCTGACCCAGCTAACAAAATGATTTTCTTAAAAAACATTTAGTTAAGTTATAAAAACGCTATTTTAATGTTTTAATACGTTTTATTTTTATTTTTTGGTTATATGAATGTTAATAGAACATTGCATTATACCATTTTGCAAACTTGAAGACATTTCTCTTTAATGTTTTTAACGTTCTGAAGCAAGT
This sequence comes from Pseudorasbora parva, assembly GCF_024679245.1. Lineage (NCBI taxonomy): Eukaryota > Metazoa > Chordata > Actinopteri > Cypriniformes > Gobionidae > Pseudorasbora > Pseudorasbora parva. The sequence goes on from NC_090172.1 coordinate 28,427,637, forward strand.
TGTAATGTTTAAAAAATGTTAGATGAACATCCAACCTAAATGGTTCAGAAAAAGTAAAACTTTCAATGAACAATGTATAAATAATGTTTTTGTGCTTAAGTTTTGAGAACATTATTAAAGACCAGATATCTTTGAACATCAATAATATTAAGGCTATTGGAATAATATTTGTTCATAACTTTAATAGAACTTTGTAATGTTAGCCAAAGTTTTGATAAGTTTCCCTGTTAGCTGATGAATTGCTCATTATTAGGGGTTCATTACTGTTTCATAGCACAATATTATTAGTATTATTATTATTATTAATAATAATAATAATAATAATAATAATAATAATAATAATAATAATAATAATAATAATAATAATAATAATAATAATAATAATAATAGTAAACCAAATTCGAATAAATTTATTAGCCTTATCTTATTTTATTTTTTTTAATGCTTCATTTATGCGTCTGTTTTTTATCAATCTGTTCATCTTGTGTCTCTAGGTAAAACAGTTTTTGGCTTGTTTTTCTTCCTTCTCAGAGCTGCTCTCCATATGTGTAGTCTGGAGGCTTTTACCTAGTTCTAATAGATTTGGGAAAAGCTATCCATTAATGTCCCATTCATCTCAGTGGCAGTTGCTTGGCCGGTGTCTTCAGCCTCAGAAGTATGTGAATTGGAAGCTGCTTTTGGAAACACTTTTTTTTGAGCCTGTCAGCTGAGCCGTAAATGTCATGTGACTGACATTGTGTTATTGATGTAATTTTCCAACATGACTGCAGTAGCTGATAAATTTCATACTGTAAATAGCCCTCCATTAAACATGTCACTAGTGAAATATTATTATTATTATTCAACATAGGTACACGGCTTTATTTGAATGTTCGTTAATGGTGAAACATGATTTTTACCTAAATAATGGTGTGGTTTCTTCATCAACCAGCCCATGCTAGATGCTAGAGATGACCACCCAAACCTCTACCCCTGGTTTGGCCTCTCTTGCCCTGGAGACTGTCTGTGAGTCTTCCTCTTTCCATCCCGTCAGCACTTGTCCTGTCCTGATAGATGCAGAAACACACTTCCTCTTTTCTCATTCCCATGCATACAACATACACAGTCTTTCCTGATCTCATCTCAGCACCATTCCTCAGTCATTATCTGTGCATCAGGAAGCTTGACATGAAACATCAGTGGGTCACATCCTTTTAACTAGTCATTTTCTGTCCCTTGAGATTGGGTGAGATTTCCACCAAATCCTTTATCTCCAGAGTGCTTTTCATACTTATAACCATACAAAGCTGTATTGGGAACGATTGGGAACATGTTATACGATTGCTGAAATAATATTACTGGAAATGATCTTCTAATCTTTATTCAGTAATTTTCATCATCCCGTAAAAATTGATAAGAAATATTTTACTGGAGCCTCGTTTCCTGGTAAAAAGGGTCATATTTCAAGATCCTTCCTCTCAAGAAGTTCAGCATTTCACACTATCCATACTGATGAAAATTTGTTCTTCTATCTCCAAAAGTGTCTCCAAAGACTGTGGGAATGGGTGAAGAAAATAGAAACTTTGGACTGTATGCTATGGCAACAGCTCAAATAAGTGAGCGTTTGTATTGTTTAGTGCTGGTGAGCTCATGTCCTCCGAATGCTGTTTTTACCGCCTACTGTACATGGATCCGTCTGCCATGAGGTCATCATGTTTCCTGAAATACTTTGGCAAATATCCGAAAGAGCCAGAACGAAAAGAGAAAGAGTGAACAAGTTGGGGTGGAGTGATCCAAGAGAAGATTAAAGAAAAAAGTTCAAATGTGGAAGGGTTAAGACAGAGCCAAGAAATTGGCAGGGGTTGTGCTATGAAAATCTTGTTTGGCTAAAACTTCTATTTTGTCCCCCTCATTTTCCCCCGTACTTTATATTTTTAATGAAAAGGACATCTGGTGTCAGCAGTGGCGTTGGAGTATTTTTAGCCATAGCGGTGTCCTTTGCCAAGAACTTCCTTTTAGAGTAAATATTTCTTGCCCTCTGTCTGTTTCATTCTCCCTTCAGCCTCAGGAGGGCTGGGTAAGCGCTTGCTAATCAAACCCAGACCCTGTCATGGCCCGCAGCCCAGCTGATTCCAATCACCCTCCATTACACCACCATAGTTAACAGCTGCTCTGATTGGCCCACTGGAATTTGTCTTGCACCTCGGGGCCAATCGTCTGTTTCGGTTCACATTAAAGCAGGTGATCAGAAGCTTTGAAGTGCTAGCCATAAGCTAAGCCAACATTCCTGATTATCTGCGTTACAGCATAGTTCATAAAGCTGCTAGACCAGCTAATGAAAAGGCTCATCCAGCATTCACCTTAAAACAATCCAATAATGCCTTTAAACTCTTGCTGACTTTGTCCATGGATGCTTTGTTCTTTGCATTGCGTTTAAAATCTGGGAAGCATCAAACCCAAAGCCTTATGATGGTTTAGAGTTAGACATTTTTTCTGATGCTCAAGAGTGTTGATAAGACGTGACTAGGAGGTTAATGTGTTTAATGCGAGTTCTCTTTGGAGTGTTAAAACGAACAATGTGCACATCAACACAACTGATGTAATCTCACACACTCAACTAAGCAATTGAGGAGTCTTGTTTGGTTTTGTTCATCTTTCAGGTCAATGAATATCCACGTTGAGTTTTTGAAAGTGGTCAATTATGTTTTTTTGGGGGGTGCCTGGGATGACAGTGGTGATTTGCATTGAGCTGCTGTGATATAAAGGGATTTCGTGACAGATGCTGAATAAGGCTTTCTCACATCTAAAAAAAAAAAAGGCCTGGTCGGGGAGACCAGAAGGTTGCGAGAGGAGCACACTGACCTAGTGTTGTGTGGTAATGAATGACCAGAGGGCCTGGCTGATCTGGATCTACGCTTCTAACTTTGGTGATGGAAAGTTTCATGTCTCGATTAGATGGCACATGATTGGTGCGTTAATGTCTCTGAGGGTTTGTTGGCCTCAATCAGAGGGACATTGAGGCCTGCAGACCTACTTTCCTTCATAATTAGACTTTTTTTTTTAACTGCTGATGTGTGTTAATGGACAGTATGGCTTGATGGAAGATTGGAAACTCTTGGCTCCTCTCAGATATGAACTGACCTCGCTATTTAGACACAGATTTCCTCTTGGGGCTGAAAGAATATGGATTGTTGATATTTTTGGAATCTCACTCACATTTGGGATTTTCAACAGAGTTTATCCATGCGGACGGCAGTAAGATGATTGCGCACCGTACATTAAATGCACAAATGTTATGTAAATAGAATGGCGCTTTGTGGATATTTGCGTTCAGGGGCCTGTTAACCCAGCTATGAAGTTACTTAGCATAAATGGAAACAAAAAAGACGTACACTTTTGAATGTTTTAGCATTGTACCATTAAACTTTTAAAACGTAACTTTAAAAAACGAATAAATCAGGATTAAATGGAAGTTGATCATCTTTTCTTGTGCTGAAAAAAACGGCTTGAATGAGAAAAAAGTAGCCCAGGACATGTTTTTGTTCATCGTGAATAGATTAGGTTGTTGCTGTGCTCAGATATTGCTGTGATCTCATGTGAATGACAGGTTGTCCCACCCTAGCGTCCCTGCACATATTATCAGCAAGAGAATTGTCAATTTTGATTTCACAGTTACTTTAATTTGCATAAGCCTCCAAACAGGAAAAAACAGCTGAATCAATTCATACTTTACCTCACATACGTTAAAGATGCACTATGTAGTATTTTACAGTAAAATATCCAAAAACCACAAGGCTGAGTTCTTATAATATCCCAAATGTTTCCAACTATTTGTAAATTGTGAGAAAATTGCTATTTTAACCAAGGAACTGGGACGTATGAGGGGGTCGCCTATCAATTGCGTCATATCTGCGTTACCTTCGGTTTCTGGTTTTATTTGGCAGAATCACTTTACTCTTAGCAGTGTGAACAAGTGTCACCGCAGCTGCTGAGCGAACGCACAGAGTAATGCCATAATATAACTTTCAACACACTTAAATGTATGTAATATGATAAACAGTGCTGCGTTACCTCATACTCATGAGCGGAAATGGCGCCGGCAGCTGTGTTCTGCCTTGCGCAGCACCCTCAACGCTCTGTCCTGATCTGCTTCATACGACAGTAACGTTTATTAACCGCATCCATGGACATGATTTCTGCCCGAGTCCTATCCTGATTCTTTTTCACCGGCTGTGAGGTGAAGACCACATGTCCCAAGATTCTGAGCTCATACTTCTGCATTCCAGTTTGTTTTTATTATGCCCTTCACTCGCCTACTTCCCTCCGTCTCTTTCACTCAGATGTGCGTCATTGCTTACGTTGCATGAGCGTCCACTACTGGCCGAACATTTGCAATGGACTGAACTGGAACGCCCTAAGCCCTTGATCACTTTGAATCCACTATGGAATTGTTTTTTTTTTTTTTTTTTTTCTTTACGAAATTGTTTAATGCAACATTCTATATGTATATATATATATATATATATATATATATATATATATATATATATATATATATATATATATATATATATATATATATATATATATATATATATATATATATATATATATATATGTGTGTGTGTGTGTGTGTGTGTGTGTAAAAATATTTAAAATATCATAGAGTTGTTTGTGGTGGGGTAAATTAAACACGATATGCGGTGACATCACAGTCGTGTTGCATTGTGGTATATGTAGAGATAAACACCTGTAAAAAAACTACAGAAAATTTCTTCATATTTATACAGTATTCATAAAATACAATAAAAGTAAACATTTTGCCCTTTACAGACCTTTTTTTACAGTGTGTGTATATGTGTGTGTGTGTGTATATATATATGTATATATATATATATATATATATATATATATATATATATATATATATATATATATATATATATATATAATAGATTTTATTTATAATGCACTTTTCATTCCGAAGAATCTCAAAGTGCAACAAAGGGGGGGGGGGGGGGGGGGGAATAACAACAAAAAATGAATAACAAGTAAAAATATAGAATACTACAAACAATCAACCAACACAGAAAACAGAACAGAAACAGAGCTGATGGTGAACAGAAACAGAGCTGATGGTGAACAGAAACAGAGCTGATGGTGAACAGAAACAGAGCTGATGGTGAACAGAAACAGAGCTGATGGTGAACAGAAACAGAGCTGATGGTGAACAGAAACAGAGCTGATGGTGGACAGAAAACAGCTGATGGTGGAAGTCTCTGTTAGCTCCGCAGCACACTGTTAGCTCCGCAGCACACTGTGGTCCACTCCATGTTTCAGATTTCTCCCAGCGGCAGTGTCCCGATGACATCGCCGAGGCACGACAGCTGAAGACCAGATGATGGGTCTTCTTCATGATGATTCAAACGATGGGGATCGCTGCAGCACCATGCAGGAGGCAGAACATTCCTCCGGGCACTTCTGTGGACACACCGGGGCCGGCGCAGATGTCCAAGCCGCTCCACGGTCGCAATGCAGGACGGAACAGCGGCGCAGCCGAGAAGCAGAACATCCCAACATCATGCCGGACGCCGACGACGAGAGCCCGGATGACGCTAGCCCGGTGCAAACTTCAGCCACCATGCAGCCCAAGCCCAAGGGAGACCACCAGTGAGCACCCGCGGCGAGAAACATCAAATGTCCTCCAAACCAGAAACCAACCGCAGCAATTCAAACGTAAACATTAGAGAAGCGGTTGAAAACGGCGAAACGACGAACAACGACCTCTCAGTGGCTGCCAGCAATCAGCAACAGTCCCAATTGTAGCTCTGACTGTTAGACTAGTCACAAACATAAGGAAATAAAATAAAATGTAAATCTAATAGTACATTAACATGATTTGTTGTGGGTGGAGAAGCGGCGAACAGACAACGCCAGCGTCCTCTCCCCCACGTTGCCTAGCAACTCCTATATATATATATTATATATTTATATATAAACAAAATAATATATATATATATTTGTATCTCTGTCATACATCCAAAATGCTGATAGAGTTAGTTTCAAACTTAATAAACAACAGTAACATAATGGGAGCTTAATGCATCAGTTTAAGGAAGATCTTATAGCTGGTGCAACCCAACCATTGTATAAGTGTTCTCTGAGGATAAGCCAATAAAATATCCAAACAGCATCATCCAGAGAGACAGCCTATCTACATGTCCCTGCATGTCAGCCCACTGTCTGCATGTCAGTCAATACAAAATGTCAGTCATTGCAAAATGTTGAATACTTCCAATACAATATTTTAGGTGAACGTATAGGATTAAGACCAGTTTTAGATTATCCAGATCTCCTTTTCGGATGCTTAATGTGTTAAATTTGTCATGGCTAAATCACAGAATGACTTAAGTGTGAGATCTGAGTGAGCGGGACCAGGTGTCGACCATGGCGTGAGGTACAGTTCACCGCTGTAGTCAGCCTAGATACTGTAATGCAAAGTGACACACACACTCTGACTCAACACATCGCCTCACCTGACCTTAAGTGTCACTGTCCAGAAATTGAGCTCAGCCAGTGGCTCTGCACTGCAACACTGCATATGTAATTTTTTTCATCTGCTAGACTAGAGCAAAATATATACATGCATATACATGTCACTGACTTGCATGATAATTATTAGTATTAGGGATCTTTACTGGCAGAACAAGCAACAGCGTAATATAACCCACAATCCATATAGGGTTAACGTAACCTTGAATGGACTGAAAGTTGTTTTAATAAAAGCAAAAACTGCTGAACACTCAACAAAAATGTGGGTCAAAAATGGACGGCCCAAGTGCAGGGCAACTATGACCCAGTTTGAAGGGGTTAAATGTTGAACATGCTCGGCTGGTAAGGAATTTTGCACATTTTTAATTTAAACGCATCACTCCCTGAGAGCAAAATTAAGAGCCCCCACCCCCTTTCAGTGACAGAAGAAAAGAGAATAAAATATTTGCATTGATTTGTACCTGGACTTTAAAAGTGGACTCAAACCTCTTTTCAGTTGTGATATTTTCTCAGTCCACATTGTATTTACCCTGATGATTTTAGGAAGCCTAGCAATTTAAATATGATGATGATGATGATGATGATGATGATGATGATGATGATGATGATGATGATGATGATGATGATGATCTTTTAAGATTACAAAGATAGTAGTAGCAGTTGTAATAATTATTATTATCTAAGACTGAAATCTATGCTATTGGGACACAGCTGCATTGTAAAAAAAAGTTTGTTCTTTTTATTTAAGTTTAAGTTTTAAGTTTAAGATTATTTAAGATTATTTCTTAGAAAGTACTGTATATTATTTATTTTACATTACAGTAGCAAAATTTCTTAATTTCTTCACTTGCTAGAGTTGATGCTTTTGTGCACAGGCATGCTCTCTTTCACGTCCACATTCCCTATCCAGCTCCGTTGGGTTACTGATTATGAATGATTATCAATGCAAATTGGGTCAACTTGTCCCCGCTTCCTTACCCGATGGTCTCAACAGTCTTTTCATTTCATGTTTTTATGCATGTACTCCCTCTTTTATTTATTTGATGAAATTCATGCGGCGTCAGGTTTGACGTAGATTTTGGTGTCAGTAATTGTCAGCGATTCTCTCTCTGCTGTGCATTCTGAGTCTAATCAGAAGCAGTTTTGGGGCAGAAGCTCTGAGGTACAGACGCATGCTGAGAGGAGAATCAAGGCTTGCATGAATTATGCTATTTCATGTGCTGCTGCAGTCATCGTTTGTTGTCTTTCCTCTTCTTCCGTTAGCTTTTCTTTGCTTCAGCATGTGCCCTTCAACAGCACAGTACTGTTGTTCAATTGTATATTCATTCCTCTTTTACAATAACCGCACTAGTGTCTGCAAATTTATGAAGTGATGTGGGGACAATATTTACCTTCATTGCTTTACTTGTTTTAAGGGCTATTTCTTTTTAAATTCGCAATGTAACAGAAGTAGAATTTCTTACATCTGAGTGAAACATCCGTCACTAAAGAGATGTTGTTACTCTGCCATGTAAATAGTCTGTTGTTTTCACCGAAAGAGTTGTGGTATTTTAATTCAAAATTAAGTGTTTTATTTTTTATGAGACATGCATGGATGAATTGTTTGCAACAAGATTAATAACATGCGTCTATAAAATAGATAGGGTGGATTTCCATTCCATACCGACTTTAAAACAACTAGGGTAAGAAAATAGTTAAAGAAAAATGTATAAGAATTATTATCTTCGACGATTTTGGCAAAATTATGTTTTGCTGTGATTCAAACATTGTTATACGCATTTTTTCCTGTCTTCAGTTCAGTCTCAGAATAATGTTAACACGCCCCAACCTTGGCACACTAAATCGCCTGAAATGAATCTTTTGTCCTCAGACTGATTTTGAGTACTGCCTTAGGAAATGAATTTGCCTCGGTTATGGGATACAAAACAAATTAACAAGAGGCTTTAAGATGAAAGTTGGTTGACATTTTGTTAGCATAGTGTGTAAAATTCAGTCCTCGATACTGATCTATGGAATGACTTGTACAGAGGCGTCAAACGCTTCAAATCTCTACATGTCACTTATGTTAAATTATATTTACGGAACCCTCTGTTTTGTGTTGTTTTACATTTTACATTGCATTTGGCAGACGCTTTTATCCAAAGCGACTTACATTGCATTCACATTTTACATTTTTGTCAATTCTTCAATTCTTGCTTTCCCTGGGAATCAAACCCTTGGCCTTGGCGTTGCTAGCGCCATGCTCTACTTGTTGAGCTACAGGAAAGCTTTAAGGATGTTTTACTTCATCGGAATGGTACGAAAAGGTTTTGGCACTTGCTCTGTGAACACACACACACAAAAAAAAATCATAGAGATAATTCATAATGGTTCAATTATACTAAAAAAATTGTCACACTTGTACTGTTTGCAGTCAAAAATGGCCACATTTGGAAAACGAATGGAAAACAAAGTTCATCTTGTGGAAATGGACAATTTTTGAATGCTTTGCAAGCAGCACCAGAGAATAAAAATTACGTAAAATAAGTTTTTGAGTAATAGAATATTTCTGCTTTATTTTTGTTATTGTTTTTTTCTTGTATAATTTGTGTAATCAGGGCTCTCTGTCTAGAAATGTCTGATGCAAAGAGACATCTTTTGTTGTTTACACTACTAGGCTTACTGTAAACAAACAAAGAAGCACCCACTATACCCCATTTGACCCTTGGACCCAGTTCTTTAATCTATAGTTCTTAATGTGGCCTGTATTTGTGTCAGTACTAGTGTCTCTACATAAACTCATACTGTGCTCAAGGAATGTTTGTTCCATAAACAAACATAATCACACTTCTAATCTTCAAATGAAGATCATCTGATCCTAGTCTGTGCTCAGTGTAAATAATGAAAAAGCCCCATTAGCATTTTCTTATATATGTGAGCTGAATACATAAAGTAAATTAGTATGTTCATGTTGTTATATAACAATAAAACCTTGTGTGTTTGTGTGAGAGCATGGCTGCATTATATGAATGGTGCAGAGAGAAGAACATTGGCGGGCACAAATCCTTCAGAAGATTTCCTGTTGCTATGGCAAAGCATGAAGGGCATACAGCCATAGGAACACGGCAAAGAAAACACTCGCGTATGGTATATTTGCATCAAGTGGAAATAATGATAGCACCTTTGCCTCATTGAGGTTAACTGATAGTTTAGAAAAAAAATTGCTTGATGTGAGTTATATAAGCTCAGTTCTCTCGCTGAATTATTGAATTGATTTGAAGGTCTAATAATAATACTAATGTAAAATAAATGATCATTTGGTACCCTGCATGTGTGTATTTAAGTAATACTGGAATTGTGTGCGTGTTTTTGTTTATTTTATTTTATTTTTCAGATTTCATTTTTAGACTTTCAGCTCACAGAACTGCCAATAAATCAGCAGTGTATTATAATGTAAATTAATACTTCTTTACTGTTGGTGGCCATTGATTTGAGACCATGCTACCAAAACGCTAAAATGCTTTACTAGTAAATTCAGTGTGAATTAAATTCAGTCCTATTCACACTATAGTTTTCATGTCTGTCAGAATCCTTGCTGACTCTGTCTGTAACTATCAGGTTTTTTTTTTAGATTTAGATATTAAAGCACCTGCATTATTCGTACTTATTAGCAGAAAAACATATTGTACGCCAAAGGTTATGTCTGGTGAAATAAGGGCAGGAATGTTCTGTAGAGGTGAAGGCTGGTCTGTGTGCGGGTTTGAAGCCCTGCAGGCTGAAGTCTCTCTGACAGACTTTCATGTTCAGCAGCTCAACGGGGAGTCATGAGGCAACATGCGCCACACATCATCAGGTCTCGTGACGGAGAAAAAAGGGATGTCTGAATTACTTCTAGGAAAGGGGTGGTGCGGGGTTTGGTGAGTAGTGAGAATGCTGACAGTAGGAGAAATGGTGGGAGAGGGAGAGGAGGGGAAGAAATATATAGGCAGAGAAATATTTAATATTCCGATATTTCCTTTAAGCCCAGACTGTGGTGGTACCACCACAGTCATTATATGATAAAAAGTCATAATATGTTTTTTATACTGTACATTACAATGTTGTGATGCCATTTTTTGTGCGTTATTAATTTTTAATTTATGTAGGCAAAATAGTGTGTATCATAAGTTTATCATACTTTTTTACTGTATAGCAAATATTTATCAGTTATTGGCCATAACTTAAACATTTCAGATTATCTGTATTATGCCAGAATATTATTATTTAAGTTGATTTCAGTTATTTGGATTTGTGCATTCGTGAATATTATTATTTAAGTTGATTTAAGTTATTTGGATTTGTGCATTCGTCCTTAAAGTGACAGCAGCTTTGTAAAGAGCTTTGTAACAAGTGTAATAAAGTTTGTAGATTTGAAGGAACGAGGCGGGAACTGGCGAACGTTCAACAACTTTTTAATTTCAAAATAAATAAATAAACAAAACGAAAGTAAACCGCGGGCAGCCCCTCACGGACGACTGCCCGCACATACATAACAAAACAAACAAAACTCAACATAAAGTCCAGGCCTGGTCCTCTCTCGTCTTCCGCTGCCTTCGCTCCTCCTTATATGCTCCCGTCACTTGGCCGGCGGACGAGACCGTTGTGTCGCGCAGCTGGTACTCATTACCACTCGTCACTGGCCCGCTCTCACGGTCCCTCGCCCCGCTGCATGCCACAACAAGTATTTAAATGAGTTTAAGTTAGTCGTATGCTAGTATGTCAGATGGAGCATCACTGAATGGCTTAAACCATGATGACAGTGTGCATTAATACAACAATAATAAAATAATGCATTGGCATAAAAAAGGAAATTTACTTTTATACTTAAGTACTTTTGAAAACAAATACTTCTGTACTTTTACTTGAGTAAAAATCTGTTTTTACAACTTTCACTTGTAACGGAGTAATTTTTGACCAGTAGTACTTTTACTTTTACTCAAGTAATAGAGTTGTGTACTTTGTCCACCTCTGCTTGTTTACTGATACAATAAAAAATGGCATTTGATTAACATGAGTGAAATTGGCTGAATGTTTTTTTCTTTTTTGGTTTATAAGGGTACATACTTTTTGTGTTGGCCTAATTTTGCTCACGTAGAGCTGCCAAGTTATTAATATTTTGATTTTGTAACTATATATGGATATACATGGCTTTGCATTTGGAATGTATTCAGTGTTGGTTTAATAGAGAATCACTTTTCTATGTTCATCTTGCTAGCTGTTTTTTTATGCATTGACTGCCACCAAGTTCAGATTTGCTTTGTTTACAGTGAGATGGCAAGTCAAAATAACAATTATAGCGGCAAGTAAATGTAGCTGTACATCAGCTGTTTCTGAAAACCCAACTCAACATTATAGAGTAGACCCCTCTCTCTCTCTCTCTCTCTCTCTCTCTCTCTCTCTCTCTCTCTCTCTCTCTCTCTCTCTCTCTCTCTCTCTCTCTCTCTCTCTCTCTCTCTCTCTCTCGTAAGCGATTTGTATGCCTTTCTGCTGGTCCTCAGCCAAGTAAATAGCCCTGTTTATCCAGTTACTCTATTCAATTAAGTTCCCGAAGCCACAGAAGGAATTCCCAACAGGCATTTCATTTTTGTCTCAAATGTAAAATGATGGAAGATAAAGCTGACACAGAAACACACGCACGGTTATTATCAGGTGTTGGTGAGTGAGCAAATATTCTGCCATGAGTAACTTTTGGTGTATATGGAGCGCACTGCTGGAAGAGTGATTTTGTTGGGCAATATGGGTCATGATGCACCAGTAGGGATGCATCGAAATTGGTATCAGCCAGAATGTTAGTAAGTCTAGAAGGTGTGTCCCCCACCCCACCCCATGTTATGGCCAATAACCAATAAATGCCTGATATAAAATGTATATGCTACACTGTAAAAAAAATATTTAGAAAAAAAGTTACCTGGCTGCCTTTAAAATTTTGAACTCATTGGAATTAAAATTTTGAGTTAGATTCGATAACTTTTATTAAAATATTATTAAGAGATTTTGTAAGCATATTGGGTAATTGTGTGTTTTATTTGTGATGGCGCAGTGAAACATGCCAAATAGTGTTATTTTCAATAAACTCAAAATTTTTAGGCAACCAGGTTACTTACTTTTTTAAGTTAAACCAACAAAAAAAAAAAAAAGTACAGTCTATTTTGTTTGAATAATAAAAAAATAATACACTAAAAACTAAATTCAGTCATATTTGTTGTTCAGAAATAATTTTGATATGCTTATTTGCTGCTCAAGAAATCTTGTTGTGCTTCTTAACATTTTTGTGAAAACCTTGATGTTTTTTTTTTCAGGACTCTTTGGTGAATAAAAAGTTTAAAAGAACAGTATTTTTTTGTAACAGTATATTATAAATGTATTTACTGTCACTGTTGATCAACTTTAATGCATCCTCGGTAATTAGTTTCATAAAAAATAAAAAAATAAAAATAAAACTTTTGATCAGTAGTGCATATCCAATATCGAAAAATACACGGCTTTAAATTAAAAATGATATAGTAGTAATTTTGTATCTGCAGATGAGCTATTTTATCAATGCCTTGACTTGTTATGAGACATTAAATTTATATTGATTTATTCATTGTATTGACAATGTCTTTTTTTTTTTTTTAGAAAATTTTAGACTTGGTAAGTGAATGTTTTGGCACTGAGAGATTGATTAGTGAAATAAAGTCATTCATGAGGAAGATGAATTTAGTCACTCTTTTACAACAGTCCACCAGTTTGTCAACACTTTCAACTCATCTTTCCCCAGGATGGTCGTTTTTCACATTGTGGTGACTAAATGTCATGGGGAAAATCAATATGTGGGGGCTAGTGTGGCAGTGTGGGTCTTAGCGATGAGGACAATAGTAAACACAGGCTGCTGTAACAGATGGAGGCGACAGCACTGTGTGAATACTGCCACTTTGTCCAGATTACTGCGGTAACAACAGTACACTGCTTCGGAGCATACGCTGATCCGGACATTCTTAAGTGGTCGTCAGATAAATCTGGTTTGCGTGAGACACTCATTGGGTATGACTAAGTATGTGACGGGAGAACTTGTGTCATTATCCAGATGTTAGCTGTCTCATTATGTTAAAGTCGTCATAAAATGGAAGTGGCATCAGATCTTTTCTTCTGTATTTCAGTGGACATCCAAATTATTGAAAAATATCCATCGATTGTTAATAGGATGGAGGCGGATATGAATGTCAGCTTGCAGACAATTAGTGAAGGGTTTAAGGGAAAACAAAATGTTTGGAAGGAGAAGTCTGTCATTTTCATTGGAAGACTTGAAGAGTTGATTTTTAAAATAAAAATTACAAGGTATTTTAATTTGAAATGAAACGGGTTAATCATTTCCAATAAAATCCAAAAATTTTACTAAAGTTTTTTTTTTTTTGGGGGGGGGGGGGGGGGGGGGGGATATAGCGGAAGGTAAAAACAAACAGAAACACTGCAAAAAGACACAAACACTAAAGAACATCTAATTTCAGAGGTAATTCAAATGTGCAACCTCACTTGCTCTTTCCGTTCTCACGCTTACTCATTCCTGGTTTTTGTCTTTTTGTAGTTTTCTCACTATCGTAAGGTATGGTGGCACTTTGACATTAGACACTGTATCATCTCACTCTGCTGTGTGTGTTTGTTGGATGGATTAATGAATGGTTGCTGGGTAGAACAGGAGGCATGAGGCAGGAATGTGTTAATTATGAATGGAGCTTCTCTCGTGGCTTACTGGAGGCTCTCATTGGAGAAACACGGTGTGTGTGTGTGTGTGTGTGTGTGTGTGTGTGTGTGTGTGTGTGTGTGTGTGTGTGTGTGTGTGTGTGTCTGCATGCATGCATGTTTAACTTACTGCGCTCAGATCAGCCATGTAGAAAATCTGTGTTAGTGAACACCTTACTGCTATTGGAAAATGACAATAGTTAGCTGGCAATGGATAATAGATAACTGGCAATATGAGTCAAAGGCATGACAATGCAAGTTGGTGTGATTTTGCCAAGGAAGATATGTTCCTGATTCAACATCTTTTGTTGAATAGTCACCCTATTCCTACCCATAACTTATTCATCTATCATTTCCCCTTAATTTAAGGATAAGAATAGTGAAGCACCTAGCCTGTGTTGTAAGCCTAAACTTGACATTAAATAATTACCTAACCACTAACCTATCCCTCAAATCTAATTGGAATGTTGTTTCGGGATCAATACGGATGTGGATATTCCAGGAACATGTTCCATTTTTTTCTGTCAAAAGGTCTCAACAAAGTCAAGACTCAAGACACTAACAAAAAAAGTCTGATGTTTCAATAATAACTCAAATGTTTCTCATCAACTTCTTCTAAGCAATCTGAGCTATGGTATTCAGATTTATTTTATATCCCTATACTCTCAATTGTCAACAGTTCATTTCAAGCCACATTAATGTCTTTATCTCTCCTCAAATTGTAGGAGAAACATCTGAGACAGTGTAGATAATTAAGAAATATAAATGAGAACAAGCATTATGTTTAGAGGCAATGAGGTGACTGGGACAACAGGAATCTGAATGCTAAATTCATTTCACACAATAAAGTAGAACAAAATCCCACGGTGCCGAAAAAATAACGTTACAATTTTTTTTTTTTTTTGGTACATTTAAAAAAAATTAGACAATACAGGACAGGTTTGTGCCAAATTGCAACAGTCTATTGTTGAACTACACACTGCACACATACAAAGTGGCGGTACCTCACACACACTCATGCCACCCCCATACTGAGTATTACAGTGCCTACACTACACCATGCCTACGGAACAAACACCAAACAATTACACAAACAATTACACTACATTTTAAACACACGTTTACACAATACTCTTAAATATATTATACCCAACATAATATTAAATTATCAATATATCAATTTAAATGCACAATATGTGTGTGCACATGTGAAATGTGGGAACATGCCCCATAGTCCTTACATAGTCACGTAGTAGCTTTGTGACACTCTTCAACCCAATGTTTAAGGCACAGCTTTTACCTTTTAAGGGCCAGGGTTGATTTGGGGTGTGTGCCTCTTTGACAGGCCTAGATTAACCCTGTAAAGCCTAGATTACTGAACTGCTCTAATCGGACTGAATCTCATCCCTCTGGTACTGGAGATCTGAGGTCGGTACAGACCAGGATTTGATGCTGGAATGTAGGTTTTCATCACCCTGAGAATAAGCTGAAAATACTAATGCGGAGAATAGACGGGTAAACCATTCCCCGCAGCCACACCGTGAAAAAACAAAACATGCAGCTTTAATGTTTATTGATATGATGACACTGCATTAGATTGCCAGTCATATTTCAAAATATCATCTTTAAAAATTGTATTCTTTCTTTTTTTCATATTAAGTTGTGACAGTCATTTGAAATAAGCTGATTTTTATATTGTAAATAAAAAATATATCCTATTTTGTAAGGCCATGATACAGTTAAATCTAACATGCTTGTGTGGTTCCAGGCAACGCTTACAGACTTCTCAGTTCAACAATTCAGTTTGACATCTTTAACACTTAAGGAAAATAATAGCTGTCCAGGCCACCTTCTTTGGAAGAAAGCACACTGCCTCTTATAAATACTGGGGTCAGGATTTTCCAAACGTTTTTTTTTTTTCTTTTCTTTTTTTCTTCCAACCTGCTACTAAAAATAGCCTAAATTATACTGCGGCTACAGACACACTTTGGGGAATCTGATAGATTAAACCGCTTTATTTGGACTGAAGTAAGCATAAATTACTGGTCCGTGTTTATGATAAATACCTAATTCAGTCATGAAACTCTAGAGGGTGGAGGCTAAAAGGTATATTAAATACAGTCTGCATGTAATTACATAATTACCGTATGGCATTACCATAATATAATGAGATTGCTTGTTCAACATTTAAATAGTATGGTTCAATGTTTGCTGTAAGTTAGTCCTGCAACAGATATCCTCTGAAACCCTCCACCTCCCCAGCTCCACCTCCCTAGGATGTATGTATGTCTATTTATGCAGCAGCAGCAGAAGCATATTTTCCATATGGCGATGTCAGCAGCGTGTCTGTGTATTTATAAGTAGTAGCAAGGGCGTACTTACTCTGCAGCAGCAGTGTACAGCATACCTAGTCCACCAGTACCAAATACATTAACATTGTCATTACCGATAACATGCTAGAACTATTCTGTGAGTTGTCATGAATTAAATATTTGCATGACTTGAAGTTGTACACTTGATGATCTTTAAAATGAGTGATTAAAGTGCGTAAAGAGTGAGTAAAGTAATTTCAATGGAATAATTTCAGTGTTGTTCTGACAGGTTTTCTTTCACTTGTGCATCCTCTAGGTGCCACCAGAGATATCGGATCAGCGCTGACCCGCATGTGTATGAGGCATCGCAGCATTGAGGCGAAACTACGCCATTTTACTAAGTAAGGCCACACTCCTCCTGTTACTACTTCCTGTGTGTTATAGTTTAGTAGTCTATATACAATACAAATATACTTATACATATGATTATACACAACACAAGAACATACAAACAAGGGCCAAAAGTAATAGCTGTAGATTTTATATGCAAATCATATGTGAATGGTTGATTCCGATTGGTTTATTGTGACATTTAGTGGTCAAATAATTTTTCTAACTTTATTTTCAATGCAGTTTGATCAGTAAATCAATCAATATTAAATGCCTATTTTATTTCATATTTGTTTTGCACACTATAATCGGAGACTCACTCTCAAAGTCTGATACTCACACTTTTCCCACGTCATTAGTGGACATCTGCAGACAATTCCCTCTGACAGTCTGATGAATGGTAGCCTCAAACTCTAAGCCACACTGTAAACCAAAGCTTTCATTTCGCATGATCAGAACCCCCCACAGGGTTGATGATATTTCCTTGTGATTGTTCATATTTCTCTGTAATTGAATGGGAATCCTGACTCAGCTATGAACGTATGAGAACATGATCCTTTCTCCATTGCTCTCAGTGCTTTGATGGAGAGCCTGATCACGCCTCTACAGGACCGCATTGAAGACTGGAAGAAGACAGCCAATCAACTGGACAAGGACCATGCCAAAGGTGACTAAGCACTTTTTTGTCCATATGCACAGTATGTCAGCTCTTAAAAAGTAGACAATTTTCACACATTTCTGTTTTCACAGAGTACAAACGGTCTCGTCATGAAATAAAGAAAAAATCTTCGGACACCGTGAAATTACAGAAAAAAGCCAGGAAAGGTAACACACATTCTTTTCAGTAAGAAATGAAACATGACAAACAAATTGTTTTATTTATTATATGAAATATTGTTATAGTAGCACACAACTATGCATAACAGTGTTTTAAACAGTGTCAGTGAACTTGATGGATCGGTTCAATATTACATAACATTGCCGTATTACAAAGCAGAAATGTGTTGGGAATGATTCAAGGACATTTCCTCAAGGTCAAACCTGGCTGTCTTATAAGACGTTAAGAACAACCAGCTGATTGGATGCCATCAGCGTTCACTGTGTTTTTAGTGGCTCTAATGGTCGATGATGGACAGTTGAATTTCGGAGCTGATGTTAAAGACGCATAGACTGCATAGAGTGCACAATGCGAATGTGCTTGGTGAAATTACTGATCCCTTTTATAGCAGGCAAACAATCCTCTGTAATGTAAGCAACCCCCTCTGCTGGCTGAAATGCAGAACTGCAACTCTCACCTCATTTGCTAAGCAGTTTGTGTTCGTACCCCGGCAGCCAATAATTTCTGCTTTTGAAGATAGGATGACAATCCTATGTGTTACTAGGAAGAGTCCAGTGTTAAAGCAAAAGCTCCCTTTTATTATTTTGTTACAAGTCCGGCATCTCATTTCTTCTAAGACCATTCAGTTTGATAAGACTACATATTTGATTTTCTTTTGGATCCATTGCGCATTAAATCGTATGTTTTTGGCTGTTTTTTATTTTATTTTGTTTTGATTCAATTTGCTGTGGTGGTTTGGCTTTTCTGAAACAATTTGGCCGTGAAATGAGCTGAATTGCTTCCTAATACTAACCCTAACACAGTGCTCTCCCTCCTCTCTTTCTCTGTATCTCTTTCTCTCTGTTCTTTACCCTCTCTGTTCTTGGATTCCCCTGTGTTGCGTTCTCTCTCTCTCTTTCATCTACTCTCCCTCTATAGAGCTACAGGGTAAGTATGTTTTTTTCCATGCAAAGATGTGGCTCACTTAGATTCTTCTCACTCGTTTCTCTGCATGGCCCTTTAACCCGGCCTCAACTCGAAAAAGACCTCAACACGTATGCAGACAGTTCTGTGGCCGTCGGATTTAACCCCCTACATGACTCTTTAGCTTGACAACTTACAAGTGATTTCTCTCATTATAACTCCTGAGGGTTTGCTTTGTGCATGATTTTGCTGATGCCGTCCCAGCATGCATGCTGCCTGTGTTCCTGGAAGCAGTTCTACTGCGGGTAACAGACTTTGCTTCCTCAGCAAAGGTCACAACCATCTCTAACAACCTAGTCTGCATGAGTTAACCTTTAAACTTCCTCTGGGAGGTTCCATGTGTTTCATTAAGAGTAGAAGATGTTCAATCGCAGAGTTCAGAGGCGTCTGTCTCCATCTGTTGTGTAGGTGCTAGTCGGAGTAGTCTGTTTTGTTCTGTGTTCACATTATGTTTGTATTGTTGGATGCTGGAAGAGAGAATGATCCTCTGTTCTAATGGTGCATTCCCTCTTGTGTCACTTTTTTACTTCTGATTGGCCTTTGCAATCTTCTTATTTTTCCATTTGACCTTTTATTTTGTCTGATACTTTGGCCATATTTCATTCTGTCCATTCTCCACCTTGTTTCATCCCTCTCCCTGTCTTCCTTCCCTTCTTTTCTGTTATGCTCTCTGTTGCCCCCTTTAGGCCGGGGGGACCTTCAGCCTCAGCTGGACAGTGCCATGCAGGATGTGAATGACATGTACCTGCTGATGGAGGAGACAGAGAAGCAGGCGGTGCGGCGAGCTCTTGTGGAGGAGAGAGGGCGCTTCTGCACCTTCATTGGCTTCCTGCAGCCTGTAGTGGTACAGTTCAACTCAACATCACTTACACTTACAACTGTACAGTTGCTCAGTTGTTCAGAGCTCCGCTCATGAACTCTTTCTCCGCCATAGAAAGGAAATTTTACATTTATGAGACATTGTCTCCCTGACATTTTCCGTGTTTTCACTGTTATACGGTAGGGAGCACTATTACATGTTTTCTGAAAGAGTAGAGCATCTCCGGATCAAAACACAGACGAAAAAGGAGCAGAAACAAGTGATAATAGAATTGCCTATGCAAATTGTAGTCTTTGAAAAATAAAAACTTTATTTTCTCAACTTTTTGTTCAAAATGTTGCTTTTTTTATGAAACTTGATTATGATAAAAAAAGAATGCTTGAAGCTATAGAATATATATTTTTTTAAAGCAGAGGCTCTGTACTTTCTTTTGATGTATTGCATGGTCAGATATTCATACAACAAAAAATTCTGGGGGCCATTACATTTTTGTGAAAATAATCGAAAAAGGTGATGGTGGCTAGCAACTTTAAAAAAAATGCTGGTGCGAAAGAGTTAAGAGAATTTGAGAGCACATTTAATTTCATCCTCAGTTTACTTTTTATTAAAGCTTGTTTGGAGGAAAATACTATATAACATTTATTAAAGGTGTCATGAACTGGCTTTTTTTCTTTTTTTATACTGTTGTCTGAGGTCAACTAATGACGTTCATGTGGTGTTTAAAAAGACATCAAAAAACATCATAACTAATAAATAATAGGCTATTTTTTACACTTTTATTTATTTATTTATTACACTGGTTTTGAGGCTCTCTTCTGAACGCTGGGTTTTGATGGGTGTGCTGCACTGGAGACTTGGAAGTAAACGCCCAATGCTAGGATTGGATAAGATTTGCATATTTAATAAGCTTCGGCTCTGCTGTCATATCTATAGCCCAGTGCCAGTTCACATGAAGGAGAGATTATTAAAGCTGCTACGTATTGCAATGATTTTCTTGATCACAGGGCTCGTAAACATCTTTATCAAACAAACACAATGATTTAAGTCTCATCCACCCTTGATTGATTTCAATAGTATTTCTATATTACATGGCCCGCCCGCATAGGCGTGATAGTTTTTATACTGTACAAACTGTATTTTTTATCCCCCTTACACTGCCACTGCCTCTGCCCCTAAACCTACCCATCACAGGAAACATTCTGCAATTTTACTTTTTCAAAAAAACTCATCCTGTATGATTTATAAGCATTTTGAAAAGTGGGGACATGGGGTAATGTCCTCATATGTCACCCTTTTCTGTAATACCTATGTCATACACATGTCATTATACACATTTTTGTCCTGATATGTCACAATAACAAGCACACTAACACACACACACACACACACACACACACACACACACACACACACGTGCGCACCCAGGTCAAGAAGGAATTTCTACCGACTGGCATACACTTTGGTATAGCCCGTCTAGAAACCACACAGCCCCGGGACTACTACATTTTACTCACATACGTTTGTTGCACCAATCCTGTTGGATCCAATATAGAAGGCACAACATTGTGTCTACGATTCCGCAGTGAAATGAAGCGATTGCAAACACACAAACGTTCTTCTCCAAATGAGCTGGAACTTCATTCAAAATAAATCATACATTCCTAATATTATGATCTGAAGGAAGCTTATGCAGCGACTGTGTTCTTCCACAATATCTTGCAATATTCTTTGCATGTTCTTTGCTGCTGGCTTGTGATCGACCAAACAGCTCCATGAGTCGGTGAGCAGGGCTACTGAATTACACGTTCTGTAGAGGCGTGTTTCGTAGCACGATGACGTAAGAAAGAATGAAGCCCAAGATCGTTTTCTGGGCCTGGTGACTTTAAAAGCTTTTCTTTGACTAAACAGGAAGTTTTCAGCTCTGAAACTTACATGATAATCTTATGTTACTATGACCTTTTATATATCAAAAGGGAAAGTTGATTTCTCAATTCATTACCCCTTTAATGCAAAAGACAGGATGAAAAAATAATGAGAGGGGTTATCAAACACAGTTTCCGTCAATCTCATGTCAATATTTAGTACCTGTAGAGTAGTATTGCATCTTTTATATCTCTGAAAAGTATTTAGTTTGATCATATTTATAAAAGAAAGATTGGCTGTACCGAGTCTTTCCGAAATAAAACAGAGTGGACGAAGGCTTATCATGTGGGCGGAGCTAAATAATCATTTAAGGGGAGGATGTTTCAGCTGGAACTTTTTACTGCGCCAATTTTTTTTAATTAAATTAGGTAGAAATAGCTCTTTATGGTAACAATTGCAGGCTACTACTTTGTGTGTACAGTGTGTGATGATTAATTACTTCTTGAAATAGAAATTTTGATCTATTAACTGTTTATTATTTGCCTTTGTGTAAATGTCAGAATGGGGAAATTGCCATGTTGGGAGAGATCACTCATCTCCAGGCCATTATCGATGACCTCACCGTGTTAACCTCAGACCCCCACAAACTGCCCCCAGCCAGCGAGCAGGTGCACATTCTCCTTATATGCTTCAGTCATCATGTAACATGTGCAGTGCTTTACAGAAACAAACCAAAGTAAGACCATTAATATTACATTTGTATGTCTCTCTTTCTTTCAGGTAATAAAAGACCTTAAGGGTTCTGACTACTCTTGGTCCTACCAGACTCCCCCCTCCTCTCCCAGCAGCTCTGGCTCCAGGAAAAGCAGCATGTGCAGGTGAGAGCAAGATTGTTAAAGAAAAAAAAGAGAGAGTGATGTTAGCACACTTATTCAATCTTTATTTCTGTTTATTAGCCTTTTTTTCTGCTGGATATATTTGTTGCTTGGCTTTTCATTGTTGTAATTGCTTTACAAATTGCTGTTTTAAAATACAGTAGCTACAGTTTACTGCAACATATAAATAGCTAAATAGCCTGGTAGGGCATCCTTGACCAGCAAACACACCAGATACCAGCTGGTCATACCATCTTAAAGCGATGATTCACCTAATAACGAATATTCTGTCATCATTTACTCCCCCCCATATTGATTTCACCTACTAAGTGAAGTTCTTTTTTGTTCTTCGTTTAGGGGTAAAACAAGGTTTGAAATACGTGACTAGCGATATACTGTTAGCGAACATTAAATGGCGCACACACTGCTGAGAGCGACGTTTAGATGAATGTGTAAATATTTGCTTGCGTGCTTTCCTCTCAATAACAAACACAATAACATTGAGAAAACAGCAAGGATTTTTTATTAAGCATAAGAAAAGCATCTGATCATAGCAACGAAGTTATGTTTGCACAAGCTCTACAATTCGGCACTCTATTAAATCCACGTTCCGTTTATAGCATGTTATACAATAGACTGCTTAAAATCAAGCAGTTCATCATAATAAACGTGAAAAACAATGTTAGTCTGGAAACCTGTACATTTATTTCTACTGCTGCTGTTACACTTTTGCGGGAACCAATCACAGATTGGCTTATCCACCTGATAGATTATGGATGGCGCCCCTTGATCTTGTGGTCTGATTGGTTGAAGGACTATCCAATTGCGTACAGAGTCATTTGAATAATGCTCATTGATCACGCCTCTTGTGCTAAAGAAAATACAGAGCAGACTCCCTAGACTCCCCCCATTCCTGTGATGCAAAGAGTAATTTTCAGCATTATTAATACAGTCTTTAGTGTCACATGATCCTTCAGAAATCATTCTAATATGGTGATTGGATGCTCAAGAAACATGTATTATTATTATCAATGTTGAAAGCAGTTTATGTAAAACAAATAAAGATTATTTTATGAATAGAAAGTTCAAAAGATTAAAGTTCAATTTATCTGAAATGGAAAGCTTTTGTAAAATTGTACTACTAAGAATTTTTTGGGGGAATTTTAAAGAAATTATTACATTTATTCAGCAAGGATGATCAATGATTGATCAAGTGACAGTATAGACATTTATAATGTTTCCAAAGCTTAAATGCTGTTCTTTTGTTCTTCTATTCATTAAATAATACTGAAACCAAAAATTGCACACAACTGTTTTCAACATTGTTGATAATAATAATAACAAATGTTTCTTTATTAAATCGGCATATTAGAATGATTTGTGAAGGATCATGTGACTGAAGACATGATGTTGTAACTAAAGTAATGATGCTGAAAATTCAGCTTTGATCCCAGGAATAAACTGCGTTTTAAAATATTCAAATAGAAAAAAGTTATTTTAAATTGTAAAAATCAAATAAATGCAGGCTTGGTGAGCAGAAGAGTCTTCTTTCAAAAACATTTGTAGTATTAATGTTTCCAAACTTTTGAACGGTAGTGTATATCGGGGCCTTAAGACTTTTTACATCTTTAAAACACAAATCAAGATATTTTTAAACAAAACCTAAAATATTCCAGTCCCTTTATTGAAGACACATTACAGCAAAACTATTACTTTTCAAAAAGTTCATAAAGACATTATAAAAGTAAACCATTTTTAATCCAAGTTCTCTTTTAGAGAAAAACACTTTTGTAATCGCTTTTTATTTTTAATGTAGGCTTTTATTCACATATTAACTGTACATATATTGAGCACATAAAATATGGTAAACAATACTTGCATGTCTTTATGAACCTTTTGAAGCATCAACATTTTGGCTGAATGGACCTTCAATGGGACATAAATCTCCCAGGTTTCATTAAAACTATCTTAATTTGCATCTGCAAAGTCTTACGGGTTTGGGACGACAAGAGGGTGAGTAAATGATGACAGAATTTTGGTGAACTAACAACTTTAAGTGGATGTCCATCTTGTATAAGCTAAATGACTAGCTAGAAACTAGCTAATAACTTAATTTTCCAACAGGATTATATTTTGTGTGTTATACAATAGTGTGTGTATATTTTGAATGGAAGCATGTGTGTAGTACAAGAAAGAGGCTACTGCTGCTGCTCTACACAATCTCACTGTATGTGACATCACATGTAACCCCCTGACTGCATATTAGTCGTAAGACACCGCGGCCATTACAATGTTATTTTGCATTCCTGTAAAAGCCTTGCTTTCAACGGCAAAAGTTTAATGCTTATTGATTCATGTTATTCATCCATTGAGTCCTTGTGATTACAATTAACAAAATTAGACTAAAGTAGCTTCTTTAATATGATCGCTTTTCTAATTCTCTAGTAATTAGTTTGTCTGATGAACGTAACTTCAGTGCTGTACTCTTTTAAAATGAATATATTCAATCAATTAATCCATTTTAAACACCATTAGCAGAATCTCTAATATTGCTGTACTGTTTCGAACCTGGAATATGATGAAACAATTACTTCAGTAAGAAGTGAAAGCATTTCAAGATCGCTTTTACATAACCAGCCCCTTTAGAGTTTTTGATTAGACCATTAGCAATTTTCTCTGGCTCCAGGGCCAGTTATAGCTTTGTTTTATAATAGTGTCATTTAGTACCTGTTTGTGTTTGTGTGTGCCGCCTCGCATGGAGTCATGTGGGCTGATTCAAGTGTGTCGGCTGCGAAGCGCCAACACATCTGAACAGAGCCTTCAGTCTCCATACTAGGCCCCCTGTGTCACACCTGTCAAACTTTGTCTTACATATGTTCTCCCTCTCCCCCCCCCCCCACCCTGACCTCCACTCTTACCCATCAACCCCTGCTTGAGACCTTTGTTGCTCCTTCTCCTTTTCACTGACAACTTTTGTTATCATCACATAATTTTCCTTTACATTAATCACAAAATGCTTGACCTCATCTGTCATCCTGTAAAACCCTCTCATGCTCATTCTGACCTTGGGATTGTTGTTCACACTTATCACCATATAACCTACCCATATTTGACCCTCCGTACCCCACCCTTGTACCCTGGTCCTTTGCCCTGTCACACTTTCCCTTGCCCCTGCAGCAGTGTAAACAGCGCCCATAGTAGTGCCTCTCGATCCTCTGGTGGCTCTCAGACTCACTCACCCAGTTCGTCCTGTCGCTACCGCAGCCTGGCCCAACCGCTAACAACCGCTGCACACCGCCTCAGCAGCGTCTCCTCCCACGACTCTGGCTTCATCTCCCAGGATGCCAACGTCTACTCCAAACCCCCCTCACCCATGCCCTCCGATATAACCAGTCAGGTATTTATTTTCGGTTTATTTGGGCTTTGTGTGTTTCCTGTTGTCTTAAAGAAATGTTGGTAAATAGAAGCAATATAGTAACTCATTTTCTCTGGTTTGATATATCATACAATCTGACCCATGTAAAACAATAGAGCAACTACAGTATATCAATTGATGTAATAGATGGATAAAATGGCTGACTCGTTTGTCTTGTCTTTGGTTTATTTTTTACACACTACTGATTAAAAGTTTGTGGTCAGTAAGATGCTTTGAAAGAAGTCTGTAATGTTCACCAAGGCTTCATTCATTTTATCAAAAATACAGTAAAAACAGATGACTATATTACTATATATTTATAGTAATATCATTTACTATTATAATAATAATAATAATATTAATAATAATAATAATAATAATAATAATAATAATAATAATAATTATTATTATTATTATTATTATTATTATTATTATTATTGTATATTACTACAACTTTATTAAATATTGTCTAATATATTTTAAAATGTAATTTATTCCTGTGATTCAAAGCTGAATTTTCAGCATCATTACTCCAGTCTTTAGTGTCACATGATCCTAAATTCATGATCCTATATGTAAATAAAGACTAAATTAAATCTAAATTAAAAGTCTTTAACTGACATTTTTATCAATTTAATGCAAATGTACAGTGTGTGCATAATTATTATGCAAGTTGATATTCAGATTTTTCTTCCAAGCAAATTTTACCAATTCCAAACCACATTAACCATAATACCTACTATTCCTTTTGTATTTTTATCATAAGTGATATATAATTGTCAAGGAAGGCTGCAGGTTATAAATACATTATGTTGTCTTTAAACAGTCTTCATGTATTTCATAACACTTTAGCTTGTGGTTCTTATTAAGTGTGGGTCATATTTCAGGATTCTTTACCATAGCAATGTCTCTGAGATCCTGACAGCTTGCCGTTCCCGGACTCCCGGTAGGTTGCCATTCTGGAAAATGGTGCCACTGAAGAATACAGCGTTCCTGATGGCTTCACACCTAATTCTTCACCTTAATTGTTTAAATGTTTTGCAGTTAACGTGTCACATTTTTACTTGGCCGGTTTTCGTATGACCCTGCTGAACCAATCAGCATTTTGCTATCCATTGGTCATGCCTTCATTTTGCATTAGTATTGCATTCTGCTCATGACCATGTAATAGTTTTTGACTTTTCAGTGTGAGTTCATTCTCTTTGCTTTTTTTTTTACCCAAAAGACAACCTACTTAATTATTCACACTTGAATATAAAATGTTTTTTTTTTTTCAGCCTTCCTTCACAATTATATATCACTTATAAATGATAAATAAACTACATTAATAGTAATTATTAAGACTGTGTTTTGGAATTGGTAAAATGTGTTTGGAAAAATATGATCAGGATATCAACTTATGTCAATTATGTAATACTATTAATAATGCAAGCTCTGTATATGTAATTTGTTTAAAAATAAGGTTGCAAGTGTGTGTGTGTGTGTGTGGGGGGGGGGGGGGGTGGGGGGGGGGGGGGCTGGTACAAAATGAAGTTGACGCCCCAAATAATCATTTGAAGAAGCCACATTGTTACCACATATCTGTTTCCGAGTTTTAAAACTGTAGCAAGATTCCCTGCATCTGAAAGATTATAGTGACCTCTTGTGGACAAGATTCAATTATGTATCCTAAACGGGTAATGCTTTACAATAAGATTGTATTAGTTAACATTAGTTAATACATTAGTTAACATGAACTAACCATGAACAATGCGTCTGTTCAGCATTAATGTATCTTAACTCACACATATATTAATACAGCTATTAATTCCTTATTATTAAATAATATTGATAAAGTACACAACAGCATTTTTACCTTCTGAGTAAGATGGCGAGCTAGAAATGTTCATCCTTAATGTGTGTCAACTTCTACGTAAACTAATGTAAATATGTACAGTAAAACAACCTTACAAAAACTGTAAAGCTACAGGAATTGTTCATGGTTTCATGTTTAACTAATGCATTAACTAATATTAACTAATTGGGCTGTTAGCATGAATAGATGCATTAATAAATGTGATTATATTATTATGTAATATATAAGTATAATATTATGTAATACAAAGATTAACTAATGATGAACAGAGGCATTGTTAATGGTTAGTTTATGTTAACTAATGCATTAGCTAAAGTTAACTAATTACATTGTTAACGTGAATAGATGCATTAATACTGTTTATGTGTGAGTTAACAATAAGATGAACTAATGCTGAACAGATGCATTGTGCATGGTTAGTTCATGATAACTAATGCATTAACTAATGTTAGCTAATACAAACTTATTGTAAAGTGTTACCAGGAAGCTATTGTATATCAAACATTCCCTCTTGACCAGAATGTGGGTGAGGCAGATTTTTTACATTCTCTGGAAAATGTGTTATAGAAAGAGTTTGAAATGTGCTTGTGCAGCTTTGAATGTGGAACATAGGCTTTGCATTATGTACACAGACAAGGTACTTTGCTAAGCACGTTTCTTGGAGTAAAGCAAGTTAAATGCACTCGTCTCGGAGCTCACATGCTTCTCTCTCACCATGGGATAAAAAGCCATGGGATTTTTTCCTACCTGTGAATCTACCAAATACATGGCCGTAATGTGACACTGAAGAATGAGCATTTTGAAGGCCAACCTAGTATAGAAATTTAAGAAACACACCAGGCAATTCATGCATATATTTTTGATAACACTTCAGAATAATGGTCATTAGTTTACATTAGTTAATGTATTACCTAACATGAACTAACCATGAGCAGTACATTTGTTAATGTTAACTAATGTAGTTAACTAATATTAACTAGTGACCATTATTTTAAAGGGTTACCATATTTTTTTTAAGATGGTAGCATAAGCACCGGAATACATAACCCTTTAAATCGTTTTAATTTAACCAGGCTCTTAAAGTATTAAAAAAATACTATAGATATGAAAATAACCAGCAGATGGCAACATACCCTTTAAATGAGAGAGAGAGAGAGAGAGAGAGAGAGAGAGAGAGAGAGAGAGAGAGAGAGAGAGAGAGAGAGAGAGAGAGAGAGAGAGAGATAGTAATGTGCTCCACTGTAGCTCTGAAAAAGAAGCACGGTAACATTTTTAAAATGCTTTTGAGGATGCATTTAGTTAAAAAAACAATATTAATAACTAATAAATATTAGTTGTCTTTTTTATGACAGCTAATTTGTCAGCAATGTCACATGATTTGGTGCTCATTAGTTGCTGCTTTTTGGGGCAAACGTGATACATTTTTTTTTCAGGATACTTTGAGTAGAACGTTCAAAAGAGCATTTATTTGTAATACTTTTTTGTCATCGATTTAATGCACCCTACTAAATAAAAGTAATTAATTAGTTAATTAATTAATAAACATGAATTTCATTCAAAAAAGTAGTAATTCATATGCCAACACTAAATATGACAAGCTGTAGGACATAAAAACTGTTATAAGTTTAAAATGTATTTTATCTGTTTATGAATTGTGCATTTATTATTATAAGCATAATACCCCAAAATTTCCAAGGAATTCAAACTTTGACAGAGCCCCTGAAAAGGGTCCCCTGCTAATAGCCTGTTTTTTATTATCTCTTTTACAGAAGTCCTCAAGTTCAGCGTCCTCAGAAGCATCTGAGACCTGCCAGTCAGTTAGTGAGTGTAGCTCTCCAACCACAGTAAGTCCAGAGCACTCTGTCCATCAGACATACACGTGCTGAAACTGTCAGTCATATTTTGTACCGTCCATGTGACCCATGATGATGCTTTTAATGCTGACTGGCAGGTTGGGGTCTTCTCTTTCTTTCTTGCGGGTATCAGCTTTGTGCTGTCATCAGGTCTGATCATCCCTGCCACTCTCAGCATGTATCTGCAAAGGCACACATAAAGGCTCCCATAGCACTGTGTAAAGGGCAGGGGGTCCCTCGCTACTCTGACGGTCTCGATCTTATCTCTCCATTCCGCAGTTTGGCTCGTCCTTCGCTACCTTCCGCCCTGCTCTCTCTCACACTGGCTCCATCAGGCCTTTCTCTGTCATACTTCCTGCGTCCCCACCCTATAACCGCTCCCCTGGATCCAACACACCCTCTCCCACATCCAAGGTTCCTTGCTGGAAGGTTTGTCTTCATTGGCACTTTTCATTGCAGTTTTGTTCATTTCTCTTCTTTTGTGTGCGTTCTTGTCTGTTGAATATGTGCCTCCTAATCAACACTTCTTGACAGTGCTCCGTTTTGGTTTCATTTTGCTTAACCTCATTCATTACCTCATTTTGCTTTTTAACACGCACCTTTTCTGTTGGCTGTTTGATCCTGGTTTCAAATCTCTGGCTGTGAGATTTGCCAAACCGAGCAGGCCACGGAAGGTACCTGTTAGATTATCCAACTCAAACAGTGAAACAAACACTGAAATTGGGCATTTTCTAAAGCACATAAGACTCGTACTAAGACTCTCTGTTGAAAGGACACTCAAACTGCTGGATCGTGGGCCAGTCTTCTTCCCCCGCCCCTGAGACCGTTGCATTTGTTGCTTTACACTGCTTTGAACTTGTAACCGCTTGTACTTCCTCAGGATTGGTCCAAGGTAGGTTCCAGTGAGCAACCGCTAGCCAGCACGCTTCAGAGGAGGAAGGAGCCTCTTGATAGGCTGAGGGAGGCAGAAACTTCTCCTCAGTCACAGGGGTATTCTGGGATGCATTCGGAAGACCCCCAGAGGCCAAGGATGACCCCGGCTACTATAGCTGCCAAGGTAACTTTAACCATATGAAACATTCATCATGCAGATTTTAATTTTGAAAATGCCAAGCGTTTTTTATTTGGCAAAGACATAATGTGCCTGTTTGCTTAGGGCTGTTTTTTTCATTCAAATATCAATGGTTCTGGCCTTGAGAAATTAATAAGGCAGTGGGTACAAAACAGCACACTTCTAAGGGGCCAAAAGATGGCTTAAAAATATTATTATTAGTATGTTTAATTACTTCAAATTAAGCTAAGATGGTTAAACATTGAAATGTAAACTTACATCATATTTATTTCAATTTGTTGCCATAAGAAGTTATCATGGTCTTGTAAACCTGGATATAAGACAACATTTTAAAAGTGTGATTTATATACCTGGAAGTCATGAAATAAATAAATAAATAAATAAATAAATAAATAAATAAATAAATAAATAAATAAATAAATAAATAAATAAATAAACAAACAAACATAATAAAAATGTCAAGCTTTTTATTTCAAGCTGTGATAAAGGGTAGAAACACCATTCTATTATTGAAACGTCGGGAATTATAAAAATGTAATTATTTAATTTTAATACACTGCCACTCCTACTTTCTGTAAAATAAAAAGTTTGAAAATGCCTTCAAAAGTTTGTAGAGTAAAACAATTCTAACACAAATTCTTAAATATATATATTTTTTAAAGTCTTAACACTCTTCACACTCTCACTAGCTTGTTTAGTTTGTACATTAACAACCTTGACATACATTCATCAGAAACTATTTAATAACTTTTTGCAACATCATGAACATTTTAATCACAGTGTGATTTCCACCTCACCGCATTGGTTTATTGATGTATTTCATTTTAAGCATGTTCAGAGCATCTTCACAATGAGCAAATTATGTATAATAAATAAACATTTCATTTATACTTTCACAGTTTTTACATAAATGATTGGAAATGGCCACAATCTAAATAATTTGTTTAAAATCTATTATCCTCTTTTGGTGTTCTTCATTTAATATAGTATCTGTCAGGGTTGGTTGAAGGGATACGTGAGGACTCAAAGATGCAGAAGAAATGGGCTTTTATTATAAACAATAAAATAAAACAAGACAAACAAAAACAACCCTGAATTGGAAAAAAACTGACTTGACTAGACTTGGCTTGACTTGACTTTAGGAGCAGGAAAACAGGAGGAATGTTTGGCGACAATCCAGCACAGGATCGACTGCACTAAATAGGGAGCAAACAAAAGAGGGTAACGAGGGAAGACAGGTGGGCAGTAAAGCAATAATCAGGTGAAGCAATACATTG
The DNA here is from genome assembly GCF_024679245.1 of Pseudorasbora parva. Lineage (NCBI taxonomy): Eukaryota > Metazoa > Chordata > Actinopteri > Cypriniformes > Gobionidae > Pseudorasbora > Pseudorasbora parva. The sequence continues at coordinate 28,459,438 of NC_090172.1, forward strand.
CACCCTACTGGACAGTGAAGCAATAATCAGGAAACAAGGTGGGCAGAGTTAGGCAACAGACAAGAGCACATGGCACAATGACAGACATGTGCTCACACCAAACGTGACATGAACATGCAGCTTATGAAAACTCATAAGATGCATGTTCACAAAACATGACAACATGAAAGCACAGACAAAAGAGCGATTGCTCACATGACAAGAGAACAAGCAAATGTTCATCCCGTGCGCTCACAACAAAAGACAAACACTCGGAGCACGAATGTCCAAATCCTGACACGAAACAGCGGATCAGTTTCGCGCTGCAAACATAGCATATGTGACACCACAACACGGCAGTGCGGTACCGCATACGCAACGCAATACGCACCGCATACGCACTGCAGACGGAGTATGTGTGAATCAAGCGTGATTTTCTCGATCACAGGGCTCGTAAATGTCTTTAGCAAACAAACACAATTATTTATTTATCTTACACACACACACACACACACACACACACACACACACACACACACACACACACACACACACACACACACACACACACACACACACACACACACACACACACACACACACACTAAACTGAATTTGTGGAGTTTGTGCTTGATGTAACTGTATGTGTTGTGTTGTGTTATGATGTAGCATGGTGAGGAGATCTCTCCAGCTGCTAGTGACTTGGCCATGGTGCTGACACGAGGCCTCAGCATGGAGCAGCAGAAGAGCAGCCGAGACTCCCTTCAGTACTCTAGTGGATACAGCACTCAGACAACCACTCCCTCCTGCTCAGAAGATACCATCCCCTCACAGGGTAATACACAGTTAGAAATCACCAGTATTTATTATTAATTTAAAAACAACTTATGAGATTGGACAAGTGGGATTTTTTTCTTTTCGTTTTTTTTGTTCTTCAGGCTCCGATTATGATGGTTACTCAGTGAATGGAGACACTGAGGCTGACGGCCAGGCTGAATTCGATAAATCCTCCACAATTCCCCGCCACAGTAACATCGCCCAGAACTACCGCCGCATGATACAGACTAAGCGTCCCGCCAGCACAGCAGGCCTTCCCAGCGGAGTGGGAGCTCTGGGCGGACCTCCCGGAGGAGGGGGCGGTATCCCCGGTACGGCCACCATCCGCCGAACACCATCTACGAAGCCCGGGGTGAGGCGTACCCTCTCCAACGCTGGCCCTATTCCTATACGCCCACCCATCGTGCCAGTCAAGACCCCCACTGTGCCTGACTCACCCGGCGGGAATGCAGGCCCTCCCGCACGTGTGGGCAGCGAAGAATGTGTCTTTTATGTGCCGGATGACGCTTCCCCGGGAGCGCTGGAGTATGTGAAGGCCTCTCCAAAGCGGCTGAGCCTGCCTAACACAGCCTGGGGTTCAGGGGGCGTGGGCGGATTAGAGATGAGCGTGTACGGCCAGCAGGGTGAAGAAGATCACCTGCTGGCTGCAAATCGCCACAGTCTGGTGGAGAAAATCGGAGAGCTTGTGGCCAGCGCTCACGCCTTGGGTGAGGGCCAGTTCCCTTTCCCCTCGCTCCCGGACCAGCCCCCGCCAGGTCCCGAGGCCGGGCCGGACCCCGAAGTGCCCCGGGAGGGTGAGGACATGCTGAGGTCTATTCGTCGAGGGGTGCGACTGCGCAAAACCGTCTCCAACGATCGCTCAGCGCCCCGGATTTTGTGATGCCTCCCGGAGAGATGGGAGAATAAGAGCGAAGTAACCCATAAAAAAACAAAACAATGACTCTCTTTAGAAAACGAGATATGAAAAGAGGATTAAAAAATTAAATGTTTAAAGTCATTATAGAAATAATGAATAACAGTAATGAAAAAAAGTAAATGATATGTAACAGCAGGCTCAGGCCACTATAACTCTTAGCGTGTCCGAACGCATGTTTGTCTTATTAACACGCCCATCACCGCGGGATAGTTGATCTGTAGTGAGACAATTAACTACTGAAAGAACAAGGGTCCAGGATGTTTGGGGGATTTTTGTGGTCTGCTCCAGATCTTCGCATGGTCCCTCTAAGAATAACTTCCCTCCTCGAATTATGGACCCCAGGAATCAGTGCTGGAGAAGCTCATGGGGTACGCAGGGGATCTTTAAAAAACCTTGCCCTCCACAATGCTCTCTCTAACCCCACCCTCACCTCCAGTAAATTTGACATCACATCCTGAAAATCTAGTGGTATCGCTGTTTGTTGTGTGTTGGTCTGCAGTCTGGAGGTGAGCAGGGCTCTGCTGCAGGTCAGCTCGTGGTTGCGTAGAGGGAAGGGATTTGTCTTTTATTTGTACACTTCCGTGGTTTTGGATTATTTACGAGCAGGTAATCGCATCCTAGCTCCTATGAGTAGGAAATGTTAATGTCAGGTATGTGGATTTTTGTAGAATTAGGGTTTAAAAACCACCATGATAATGTGGAGCAATAATGCTTTTTTTCCTTTGATGGGGGAAGGTTTTAAAGATCAGCTTTTACTAAAGCTGTACGTTTTTGATGTTCAGGTGTCTTTCGAAGACTTCTTGTCGAGTCTAATTATGGCTTATTTTAAAAGAAAAGGAGAAATAGAACGGATGCAGAGCACTTTCAGTTGTGTAGACCGCTAGTTTTCACTGTGGCCACACTATGTGTGGTAAATGCTGTGAGACGCTGTGGTCATGTGCCCTGGTACTTAGGGAGACAAATGTGCGTAGCAATGTCATGATGTGGGAAAAAGAGTGTGATAGGATGTGAAGGAGGTATGAAGAATGACTTGGAAGTTCTTTACACTGGGGTTCAATTTCTTAACGTTATTAATTGATGCATTAGCTATTAGGAACTAGCACTGAACAGCATTAATTAATCTAGGTTAATGTTAAGTTATACTTTAATTAATTTGTAATATTTCAAGCAGTTTAAAGTAGCAATTTTATTCATTAAGGACACATTAGTCTGATCAAAAGTGACAGTAAAGACTTTTATAATGTATCAAAAGATTTCTATTTCAAATAAATACTTTTATTTTGAACTCTCTATTCATATAATAATCCTGAAAAAATGTCATGGTTTCCATAAAAAAAATATTAACCAGGATAGATCGTAGATAATGTGATACTGAAGACTGGAGTAATAGCTAATGAAAATGTTTGCCATCACACTAATAAATTATCAATTTAAGATATATTAAAATAGAAAACGGTTATTTTACATTTTCTGTATTTTTAATCAATGCAGCTTTTGGTGAGCAGAGACTTTTCAAAAACATTAACAAATCTTACTAACCCCAAACTTTTGAACAGTAGTATGTATTTATAAATTAGCATTAACCTAGACAATATATGTTGTTCATTGTTAGCTTATGATAACTATTGCATTAACTGTTAACCAATTGAACCTTTTTGTAAAATGTGACTAATGATCTTGAAAGGAATTGGTTGATACATTATATTTAATTTCGGATTTGAGTTTTTCAGGAATGTTCTTTTACTTGTCAAGCCTCAAGCCAGTCCTCTGGTTTATCTGTAGGCGGGGTGGAGAGAATGAGCTGAAATGAAGGCACACACCTGGCTGCCATTTTTTTGGGACATAAGAATGAACTTTGGATCTGCAGAGGGAAGAAAGGGATGAATAAAGGAGGTGGAGAGAATGAACTCTGGGAAGAAACTCATCCAGTTGTTTATGATAAAAGCATTCCACTGCCTGTTATAGATTATATAGGAGTAAATACCTATGACGCGAAAGGTCGCTGGTTACCCCGGTTCACCCGACGTGAAGAAAAACAATGCTCTGTGATGATACTGGATGTGGAGTTAATATGTAGGAGGTCAATACATAGTTTTAGTCATGTAGTGTCTGTTTGTGAGTGACTTTCTGTTCTCCCAAGACTCCCTAAAACCCCTGCAGGCATAAATAGTGCTGTTGTGCCAGACACTTGGTCCTTACTCTGACTTTTGGGTTGTTGTTTTTTATTATTTATTTTGCATAGAGCACTCTGTTTTAGGAATGCCTGTAGCGTGTTCAAAAGGAAAACGTATGTCTGCTTTGTGACAACAGTATTATCTCACCGAAAATAGTGCCGCCGATCTGGAACACAGAGGCCGTATTGAGAGCAGGCCGGAAGGAAAGAACAGGGTTACTGCAATTCAAAGCCCAAACTGCCAGCCAATGAAATAGCAGGTCAGAACTTTGTATGTATGTATATATATATATATATATATATATATATATATATATATATATATATATATATATATATATATATATATATATATATATATATATATATATATGGATATACTGTTTAAGAAGTTAAACAGTACTAGTAGCTTGACTAAAAACAAATGTCCTCCATAAATGTTGTCTTGCAATGGAGCTGGTAAAGAATCAACGACAAGTGCATTGACCTTGGCAGCAATATAGTGAAGTTTGCTGGATGAACGGGGAAAAAAAATCTGTTACATATCCACATATTTCATGTGAATCTTCATTGCCTGAAAATCACAAACATGCAGCTCTCAGAAGTTCAATTCACAGCATTAAGCACACAGGCAGGCAAGTTCAAAAGGAAGCAAGATTGTGGACGAGAAGTGAAAGAGAAAGAAGAATGAGATGAGTAAGCGTGAGAAAGACAAGGCCAGCAGAGAATAATTGCTGAAAGAAACAGGTGGGAAGCGAAGCGGAGAAGAAGTGAGAGGGAAAAAAGACACAAAAGCTTGATTGCAGGTAGTTGGCTTACTGTTGTCTCTTTATTGTAACGTCAGTCTCTGCAGGTTTCTGCTCCCGAGGTCATGAAGCAAGATGACAGTTAAAAGCCCCTCTAGAGGAAACTAGCGGATAGAAAAAACTATCACTGTCACTTGTGAGCTTAGCCTTCAGCTTCTCAATACCCACATACTCACACCGCAGATAGACTATTTTGGTTCTCAGGTGATTATAAACACATTTTCTCTTTGTTTTGCAGTGTTTAACATTACTCATGTTCATTTGTCTCCCGCTGAATGTCATGATATGCTCACTAGAAGGCAACAAAAACAAATCAGCTGAGAAAATATGATCTCATTGGCCTGTTATCTTACACCTGCTATTTGTGAAGCTCGGAATTCAGTTTGCCCAAAACAATCTCATGGAAATTCGTAACTATTTTACGTTTTGGCTAATTATATGAATTCATACAATCTGTTTACACCCCACCGATGATTAGGTTTAGACTGGAACATTCATGCTTGTTTGTTTTTCTTCTTCTAAAAATCATACATTTCCATACGAATCACATTGTGCAAACTACCCCGTAAAATAGTTACGTTTTCTCATGAGATCCGGTTAGTTTGTTCCTGAAGCACCTCTGGTTATTTTAGGTAGTATCAGGGAATTTGAAAGTGGTTTAGAAATATATGTGCTTTGATGTGTAAATGTGATTTTTTTAGGGCAATTTTGATTTGATTTTAATCCTAAAATTATCTCACAGCTTCTTCCTTTGCTCTTAGAGCTATCTCGACAGTCTCCCACTCTCACCTAAAAATAAAATAGATAAATGCGTCCCTTTCAGATGATCATTTTGAGGGTATTTACCAGGAGAACCATTAGTAAGTAGCACATTGGACATTATTTAAAACTAAACAAGTGTCTTCAGTTCTGCCTTTACATTTTATATGTTGGTAAGCCAAGTGAATGCCAAAAAAAAAGAAGTGAATTGGCTATCCTCTATCCTTTATATTTACATTAAGTAGGCTTACTATTTTGACCAAATCCTACAGAGTTAGCACAATCAATGAGTATAATGTTAGCCTTATGCAACTTTATGCCTTTTTGATATTCACTCAGTCAAGCTGCACTCTAGCCTTTCCTCTGGCATCATCTCATTTCCTTACGCGTTGTTATCTCTAAAATGGCTACATACATTAAATGATTGTGGTGCGCGCGACAGAGGGCCGGAATGCTCATTTAGACCGAAGCGCGTGCAGCAACCATCTTCCTTACCAACCCCGTTTCTCAAGAATGGAGAAATGCACTGGAAGACACCAGTCTCCCACGCTCGTTCAGCCACAACACTGCGATTTCCTCTCGCTGTCATCTCCGCCGCGCGCTCGTGGAGGGAGGGCTAGGCAACCGGGTGTCATGGAAACTGAGCCGTGTGTCTTATGCCATTAGCCTGAGTTTAGTATTTTCTTTTCCCCTCGCATAGAAGTAGCAGCATGCACATGCCTCACAAGAGACCCTAAACAGCAAGCTCTACAGCTCGACACTTAGCCGGTGTACTTGATTTGTTTCTCCCCCATCATTTCATTCTTGTGTATTTATGACGTGAGCATTTTGTTTTCGTCCGACCCCATCGTCCCCTCCTTCATCCTCAGACTGAAGTTGAGTAACGCTACAGGTTCTGTTGTCTCTGTCTTTCTTATTTCTGCTTTCTCGCTTACTCTTCTGCTTTAATTTATTGTGCTGTTTTCCTAAGGCTAAATTGCCACTGTTGCTGATAACATCATTTCCTTTTTGGTAATATTTATCCTTCTAATTTTTGTTAAGTTTAGTCACAGCTAATGTAACAAAACACACTGTGATGATTTCAGTATTAATAAAAGTTGTACTTAAACCGTGTGAAGTGAAGAATATTAATTTGTATTGTGTAAACCTTTTTTTTTTTTTTGAGTGAAAAAAAAAAGTAGGCCTATAAGAAAATAAAAGTCCTGTGTGTGAGGGTGCAAAAGCTCAAATTATGGGATAAAAAAGTCGAAATTATTATATAAAAGTGATAAATATGAAATAAGAAGTTTAATTAATGACAAAAATGTTGTGACACAAAGCGACTAGTTCAATTTTAGACTAATAGGCCTATTCATGTCATAATTTCAACATTTCTAACTTTTTACATTTTTCTGACTTTTATGCCAGTTACTTTTTAGTAGCCTAGCCTATGCCATAATTCATATTAGGCTAATATAATAGTAATAATAATATAAAACTGATTCTGTTCTACATATGCCTATATATTAATCCACGAGAGTCCTTTATAAATTATAGCTATTATACCTACAGATACTGGTTGATCACAGATGCATATAAAAACAAGCAAGTGTTATTATGCATAAGGTATACACATGAAAGATGCCATGCACACACACAACGGAAACGGTGTGATTGAAGTTCAATTGATAGTGTAAGCGGCTTTAATGAAGGTGCACAGCAGGTAAGAAAAGATCAATCTCATAAACGTTCCCATTTACAGCGTGCGATGTTTATTTCAGACGCCAGGGGGCGTCAAAGCGATTGTTACTGCAACTCTACCAGACAGAAAGTTTGTTCTAATTTTTCAATAATATGTTTAGAATCCGAAGTTGAAACACAAATAAATCATGTCTTTTACACTGAAAATAAACAACTTGCAAAACCCCTGTAATTAAAATCAAAAGTCAGCCTCTAAGCGCCAATCTTGTGCTTATCAGCTTTATAATAACATCTTTCAACAGTGGAGAGAAAGACGGAGATTAGCAATTCAGCGTTGTGTTATTTGCTGAGAAAGCCCCTGAAGGTGTATAAGACAGTCCCAGCTGCGCACTGGACTGCTCAGAGCTCAAATGTGTATCTTTAATGATAGTCAAGTCACTTCATCTATAGAAAACACTTCCGCAACTTAATTAGAACGTCTTCTGAGCTCATCATCTCTCCTGAGTGTTCTTAAACCACACGAATGCAACTTTAATTAAAAATAAGTAGGCCACGATTAATTTAAGAATGCCTAACAATGATATTCAATGGTACAATAAAGGGATTAGAGAGTTTAGAACGAGAACGAGTGCTCGAGCTCATTCAGTTTACCATCGTTTTAATGGAGGATTGAGGCTAACAGCCTGGATATCATGTGGCTATGACCTGCAGGTGAGTGAATATGATCTTGATTTATCATCTGAGTAGCCTAAACTGTTAAGTATTTCTGGAGCTATTGAAAGGTCAACAGTCAGTCTATCCAATTATTCTCCAAACCAGTTGTCTATATCCTCCTATAGCTTGCGGGAATGCTGGGCTACTTCCATAATATATAGAAAGTGGAAAACAGAACAGTAGCCTATGTGACAAAATAACTATGCCTAAATAGTTACTACACACATTCATACTATATAGGTCATACATTTTTAACACAATTTTTAAAAAATAATTATGCGAAGTTTACCGTGAAGTACCCTAGCTAATTGGCGGCACAATTTGGGGAAAATATCTATTTGCGATTATTCTATTTAAAATTGCGATTTGTGATTTTAAATGTGAAATATGATAAAATGCGATACTTTATATATATATATATATATATATATAGAGAGAGAGAGAGAGAGAGAGAGAGAGAGAGAGAGAGAGAGAGAGAGAGAGAGAGAGAGAGAGAGAGAAGAGAAGAGAGTGCCTTGCGAAAGTATTCGGCCCCCTTGAACTTTGCAACCTTTTGCCACATTTCAGGCTTCAAACATAAAGATATAAAACTGTAATTTTTTTGTGAAGAATCAACAACAAGTGGGATACCTCGAAATGGAACAAAATGTATTGGATATTTCAAACTTTTTTAACAAATAAAAAACAGAAAAATTGGGCGTGCAAAATTATTCGCCCCCCTTAAGTTAATACTTTGTAGCGCCACCTTTTGCTGTGATTGTGTGTGGGGTATGTCTCTATCAGTTTTGCACATCGAGAGAGTGACATTTTTGCCCATTCCTCCTCGCAGAACAGCTCGAGCTCAGTGAGGTTGGATGGAGAGCGTTTGTGAACAGCAGTTTTCAGTTCTTTCCACAGATTCTCGATTGGATTCAGGTCTGGACTTTGACTTGGCCATTCTAACACTTGGATATGTTTCTTTTTGAACCATTCCATTGTAGATTTTGCTTTATGTTTTGGATCATTGTCTTGTTGGAAGACAAATCTCCGTCCCAGTCTCAGGTCTTTTGCAGACTCCATCAGGTTTTCTTCCAGAATGGTCCTGTATTTGGCTCCATCCATCTTCCCATCAATTTTAACCATCTTCCCTGTCCCTGCTGAAGTAAAGCAGGCCCAAACCATGATGCTGCCACCACCATGTTTGACAGTGGGGATGGTGTGTTCAGGGTGATGAGCTGTGTTGCTTTTACGCCAGACGAGAGCACCTTCTTCCACATGTTTGGTGTGTCTCCCAGGTGGCTTGTGGCAAACTTTAAACGAAATGGCTTTCTTCTTGCCACTCTTCCATAAAGGCCAGATTTGTGCAGTATACGACTGATTGTTGTCCTATGGACAGAGTCTCCCACCTCAGCTGTAGATCTCTGCAGTTCATCCAGAGTGATCATGGGCCTCTTGGCTGCATCTCTGATCGGTCTTCTCCTTGAGCTGAAAGTTTAGAGGGACGGTCCTGGTCTTGGTAGATTTGCAGTGGTCTGATACTCCTTCCATTTCAAAATGATCACTTACACAGTGCTCCTTTGGATGTTTAAAGCTTGGGAAATCTTTTTGTATCCAAATCCGGCTTTAAACTTCTCCACAACAGTATCTCGGACCTGCCTGGTGTGTTCCTTGTTCTTCACGATGCTCTCTGTGCTTTAAACAGACCCCTGAGACTATCACAGTGCAGGTGCATTTATACGGAGACTTGATTACACACAGGTGGATTCTATTTATCATCATTAGTCATTTAGGTCAACATTGGATCATTCAGACATTGGATCATTCAGAGATCCTCACTGAACTGATACATATACACACACAGACATATATACATACTAATACATAATATTAATAAGAAACAAAAGACCTATATAATCTATATATTAACATGCAGTCACCCTATGACTAAAAATCACTAGAAATGTCTAAGAATTTATTATAAAATATATTATTAGTATTGGTATTATTACAATAAAAAATCTGTGATATCAATTTTATTTATTTTTTGTCAGGAGGTATGCTACATCAAGAAGTCTTTGTCTTTAAGAAATATGAGCCTCTTAGGCATCCACTGTGAGGGAAAAACTCATGTACACTGAAGAAAAAAACATTGGATTGTCATATGTATTAATTTAGGGAAGTATTATTTTTCCAATTTTTTTTACCCAAAATAGGATGGAGTGAGCACTGCTGGGCACTAAACACACTCATTTTTCGTTCATACTTGAGGCCAGAGGGCACCCTTGAGCAGAAATGGCACATTTGCCTCAGAGAGAAGTAATATGTTTGCAGGAAATCTCTAATGTGAAGCTAGCACTGTAGATAGAAATTGCTTTGATTAAACATTAAAGGTGACATGAACTGGCTTTTTTAAAATGTATACTGTTGTCTGAGGTCAACATATGACCATTATGTGTTTTTTGTTTTTGTTTTGTTTTTTGCATTCAAAAACATCATAATGAATAAGTAATAATAGGCTATTTTCTACAATGGTTTTGAGGCTCTCTCCTGAACGCTCAGTTTTGATGGGTGTGCCGCACTGGAGACTTGGATGTAAACACCTCCGGCAAGGATTGGATAAGATTTGCATATTTAATGAACTTCAGCTCCCTTGTCAGAACACATGTGGGAATTGTTTTGAAAGCGTGTAGGGAAATGCTCACAGGGCTCGAAAAATGTCTTTATCAAACAAACAATGATTCATCTCTCATCCACCAGTGATTGATTAGAATATTATTATTTTTATTACTTGGCCGGCCCAAAAGGTGGATATAAGCAAGCACCCTTCAAATATCAAGTCAAGAGAGAACAACGCAGTGAATGCTCACAAAGTTATTTCACTATTCAAGATTTTAATAGCCTGTTTGAAAAAGACATGTCCCCGAGGCCTGGGCCACACATGTCCGAGTCTGACCACACAATGACAACAGCTCAAATAAAGGATTCTCAGCAAATCCAGTCTCGACCTGTGTTTTGTTTACAAACGATTCCGCAGTGAAATGAAGCAAACAAGCTTACAATGTCTTATGCACGTAAGCTATCTCCACGGGTCGGTGGGTAGGCTTGAGGCGGTCACTCTGACGTCACAGCCTGGCATGATCTGAGATTGAGCATTTGCTGGACTTCTCAATTCATCACCCCTTTAAGTCAATAAACAGGACTGCATCAAGATATGGTGTATTTTAGTTCTTTAAGCCTTTTCTGATATTTTCTTTATAATAAAGCATATTATAATGCAATGCTAATCAACATAGACTTTATCACTGTATATAATACTATAAAAAATATTTTTCTGCCTCATTCTGTGATATGAAGCCACATCCCCTCACAAAAAAGAAATATCAAACAATCGATATGAAGTGAGTGAAAACATATTAAACTTGTTTTTGTTGTTTTTTCAAACACATTATAAGCGAGTCAAACACGTGTGCTTTCAGATGGAGTGCTTTCAGATGGAGCAGTGTTTACTGTGCTCACTAGACACTTAGCATATATTTATTTAATTAATATTGCAGCTTTTAAACTTTCATAATCGCACATAAACCAGATCGCAATTGTGAATTGGTTTGATTTCAATTAATCGTCCAGTCCTAGTAGCTAATTAGGGTACAACGGGGCTAAAGGCTTCACAGGGTAAAAGGCTCCTTCTTTCTTTTCCTCTTATCCATTACATGGCACAAAACCTTGCCTCAGCACTTTCCAAATCATTCACTTTTTTATAAAGATGCACATGTAAATTGTCTGACCCACTAAGACTGTTCACTGGTCTCGTATGATTACTCCAACTACGGGTATTGAATTTTCTGCTGCTTTTAAGGAGGTGTCTCAATCATCTATATTTTGTGAGGATTATAGTGGTGTGGATTATTTTAATCAGTTCAATACTATTTCCACCAACATTATTATTATTATTATTATTATTATTATTATTATTATTATTATTATTATTATTATATTATAATATTGCCACTATAAATGTTGCTGTTAACCCCTCTGCTGAACTTTTCCACTGCGAGTCTTGGGTATGTGTGACAAATTTCTTTATTTAAAAAAATAAATAATAATATGGACAAGATAAGGGTTATTAGGTCAAATATCCCCTCTTCTTCTTCTTCGTTTTCTTTTCATGATATACCTTTGCTTTACACCAACACCAACAGAGTCAATTTGAACCTCTAACGCCGCCTGACTTACAAGAGGTAGACCAGCTCAAATCTTCTGGATCACCACATGATGTTCTTCCACCAAGGTTTTTTTAAACATATTTTTGAGGTAATTGGACCACCTGTTCTAAAGATTATGAACGGCTGCCTTGAAACGGCTATGGTACCAGATGACATGAAGCATGCCATTGTTTGTCCACTACTCAAAAAAACTAATTTATGTCTAATTTATGTACAGTTTTGTCAAATTTTAGGCCAGTCTCAAATCTAACTTTTATGTCTAAGATCTTGGAGAAAATAGTACAGAGCTTTCTAGATAAAAAACTGATTATTGAGGTGTTCCAATCAGGTTTTAGGAAATACCACTCCTCAGAAACAGCTGTGGTAAAAGTTTTAAATGAAGTTGTACTGACTCTGGACTCTGGCAAGTCCACTGTGTTAGTGTTGTTGGATTTGAGTGCGGCGTTTGACATGATTGACCACTCTGTTCTCATCTCACGTTTAGAGCACTGGGTGGGTATTCGGGGAAATGCCCTTAAATGGTTCTAATCCTATTTGATTGATAGAGGATTCTCTGTTAGGATTGGTGAATCTACTTCCAATGTGGCTCCTCCTATGTGTGGTGTCCCTCAAGGTTATATTCTTGCTCCGGTTTTGTTCTCCTTGTATATGCTCCCCCTGGGGGCGATTTTCAGGAAACATGGCATCTCCTTTCATTGCTATACCCAATCAATCCCAAGACAATACCCAAATCTATCTACCTCTAGGAAAGAATAGCGTTGGTGTGGATACCCTGTTGACTTGTCTAGCAGGGGTAAAGGCCTGGATGTCCCTGAATTTTCTTCACCTTATTGAAGGCAAAACAGAGATTATAATTTGTAAATCCTCAGAAGCTGCTAGCTCTCCTAGTGATAATTTTGGTTATTTGTCTACATTTGTGAAACCTCAAGTTAAAAATTTGCCAGTGTTTTTGGATAGTGCTTTTCAATTTGACAAACAGGTTAATACCATTGTCAAAACCATTTTTTTTTTTCATTTCTTTTCAATACTTTCTAAAGTAAAATTATTTCTTCTAAGGATTTTGGACGGGTGATTCATGCTTTTATTTCTACAAGGCTGGACTACTGTAATTCCATTTATATGGGTATTAATCAAGCATCACTGAACCGTCTGCAGATGGTACAAAATGCAGCTGCTCGGCTCCTCACCGGTGTTCATAAACGTGAGCACATTACTCCAGTTCTGAAATCCCTGCATTGGCTCCCCATTCATTGTAGAATTGATTTTAAAGTTTTAATGCTGGTTTTTAAATCATTGAATAGATCAGCTCTGGTATCAGATTTACTATCCATTCGAAATTCTGGAAGGTCTCTTAGGTCAACTAACCAGACTTTTATATGAAAAAAAATAATGACTTTCTAAATAATCTATATAATGACTTTATACGCCAAGTTATTGTCTTCCGTGTAGGTCTCGGACGTTGACTCACCTAGACCTCACGCGATAGCGGCGCTCCTCCTCGCTTCTGGGTCATGTATCGGAACGGCGGATCTGCGTCATATTCTCGCGCATGCGTTGAATTCACATCAGTAACTTGGTGGATAAAGTCATTATTTAGATTTTTGTGCACGCAATAACTTGTCGCATTTTAGAATTATTGTTCAGCCACTGTAGTGAGATGGACTTGAGATGGACGATGTATCGAAGTGTTTAGTGCCTTTTATGAGTTAATGTCAATGGAGGCCTATCTAAAGCCTTTCTCAGTCATCAGCTTTCAACAAAAATATCTTCATTTGTGTTCCGAAGATGAACGAAGGTCTTACGGGTGTCCAACGACATGAGGGTGAGTGATTAATTCAGTAATTTTAATTTTTGGGTGAAGTTACGCTTTAATGTCGCTATTCAAGTTAGTTAATCCCTAGCACTAGACTGGGTAAACCCAGCCTGATCTGCCGGCGATTTGATTTCGCCCGGCAACTCAGTCTGGAAACCTGTACATTCATTTCTACTGCTTCTGTTACACTTTTGTGGGAACCAATCACAGACTGGCTAATCTACCTGGCCCACTATTGGTGGATTTAACACAATGACAGATAGAGAAGCAATGAGTCATTGCCCGTTGATCACACCTCTTGTGGTCTGGTTGGTTGAAGGACTATCCAATTGCATACAGAGTTATTCGAATAATGCTCATTGATCATGCCTCTTGTGCAGAAGAAAATACAGAGCAGACTCCCCAGACTAATGTTCAATATTAAATTGAGCTTGGTCTGGTGATAGCCGGTTCCCAAACGTTCCTTTTGGAATTACTGAAATCTCCTTCATTTGAAGAATCCCTCATAGCAAACCTGGTGATGCGGAACACATGAGAGAGAAGCCCTTCCACGCTTGACCCCCTTACTTCAGATAACTGAGAGCTTTTCAAAGGTATGCGTTCTCCCACCATGACAAGAGGATCCACTAATCTGCCCCTCACACCCCCTGACTGCTCTTATTGCCTGTAATACATTTATATCTATTGCCGTCCACCCTTCTCCCACATGTGTGGATGTGTTCAATAAAATGTGAAATTAAATTCTTGTCCAGTCTGTGCCTTATTATCCCGCTATTTATCCCAAAAAAACACAGAGAGCTGGCACAGGACTCAAAAAAAGGATTATTCATGCCTCTGTTTCACCTACACGATCCAGAGCAGTTAGGAAGAAAAGGAGAGGAAGAATGTGTTTTTGAAGGTATTGACATTTCTGAAAATCTACTAAATACAGATTTTATATTTTCCACAAATAATTTAGCATGTATATATACACTGATCAGGCATGACATAATGCCCACCTTCCTAATATTTTGTTGGTCCCTCCCCTCTTTTGCTACCAAAACTGTCCTAAGCCACCGAGACATGGACTCCACTAGACCCCTACAGGTGTCCTGTGGTATCTGGCACCAAGATGTTAGCAGTAGATCATTTAAGTCCTTTAAGTTGAGAAATTGGGTCTCCATTGATCGTATTTTGACCTCCAAGACAGGATTGTGTTGAGGCACAGATTTGGGGAAGGGTACAGCAAAATTTCTACAGCATTGAAGATCCCAATAAGTTGCCAAAATCATCCGTAGATTAAAGAGAAAGCTTGGAACCACCAGGACTCTTCCTAGAACTGGCCGTCCAGCCAAACTGAGCGATTAGAGGAGAAGGGCCTTAGTCAGGGAGGTGACCAAGAACACCATGGTCATTCTGACGAGAGCTCCAGCATTTCTCTGTGGAGAGAGAACAACCTTCCAGAAGAACAACTATCTCTGCAGCACTCTACCAATCAGGCCTGGTATTTATGGTCTGATGAAACAAAGACTGAACTATTTGGCCTGAATGGCAAGTGACATGTCTAGAGTTAACCATGCATCGCTCATCACCTGGACAATACCATTCCTACAGTTAAGCATGGTGGTGGCAGCATCATGCTGTAGGGATGTTTTTCGGCAGTAGGAATTGGGAGACAAATCATGATAGCTGGAAAGATGAATGCAGCCATGTACAGAGAGCGCTCTGGACTAGGGGTAGGACAACTCGATAAAAGTTGAGTCGACATCGACTAGTCGCTGATGACGTCATTAATGAACAGATAAGCCTGAGGTTGAGCTGAGACGCGAACACGGGTCTTCTTGTGCACAGGACAGCTATGGCATGACACAGTGCGGCCCATAAGGTTATTGCTCCTACATAACAGCTTTTGTATCAGTTCTTTGGTCTTATGGTCATTATACTTCTCACAGATTTCTGCTCGTTCTGAATAAGATACACATAAAGTAGCACAATAAAGATATTAATTCTACCTGTCAGCATCTCTCTACTAATAGTGAAGCTGTGAGTTTTAGTTATCAATAAATATATGCTAGAACTTTTCAGTTTCTAAGCTATTTTATTGATAAATCACAAAACAGTGTTGACAGTACATTTCTGCATTACTGAATGTGATGTGTGATCGGCTATGTGTGTGCGTTGCAATGCAGCACGCATTAATTTAACGCGATGATTAACTTACGTGTACAATAAGCGTGCATTCTCCCGATCAATTTTCAGCATCAGATGGTATACTCAAACATGTCTTGTGGAGAGCTCTCAGAGTATGCATTTATTAGTATTTTTTAACTATTAAAAACAGAGCCTGGGTGTCTGGAAATTGCTTATCCTGTTGCGCCCTCTATAGGCCAGTGACTAGTCGACGTCAAGATACAAGCGTCACGGTAGAGCATTAAAGTTAACTAGTCGATTAGTCGACTGGTTGGTGCAACCCCTACTCTGGACCTCAGACTGGTGTGAAGGTTTATCTTCCAACAGGAAAATGACGCTAAGAACACAGCCAAGGTAACAAAGGTGTGGCTACAAGACAACTTTGTGTCCCAGAGCCCAGACTTGAACCTGACTGAACATCTCTGGAGAGATCTGAAAATAGCTTGTAGAATTTAATCCATTTTGGAATAATGCTGTAAAAAATGAAGTGTTGTGAAAACTTTCTGGATGCACTAAATATCCCACCCACTAACAGTTCACTTCATAATATTCATAATGTTATGCCTGATCTTTCCATCTTGTCCAATATTTGAATTCTCAATGCCAACAAATCATTCATAGCTATTTCAATGTAAGTATTTTTTTTCTTTCAATCAACATTCCTATAGGCTTTTACTAGACAGTGCACATTTCAGTCAAGGTTTTCATTTATTTACAAGAATTGCAGTTCAAATCTTTCTTGATGGTTATGCCTGTTTCGGGAAATGGGGCATTATGAGGAACATTCTTGACAACTTAAATGAGTCAGAGTTATGATTTGGCCTGCTTAAGCTATAGCCACGCATGTTGACCTGTTTTTCTGCTTTGAATTGACCAGGGATTTTATATTGTTCCCTGATGCTAAACAAGTTTTCTGGTTCACTATCTTTGTGAGGACTCTCCATGACATAATGTTTTTTATACTGTACATATGTTAACTCTCTTTACACAAATCCTACCCTTATACCTACCATCACAGAAAACTTTAAGTATTTTTTACATTCACCCCCCCCCCCCCCCAAAAAAAAGCCCATGGTGACATCCCCACACATAACACACACATAAAAATACTTAACTTTTCCGATTGCAAAGCATGCAGGGAATTACACTTTCAGTTATGTCAACATCACAAAAAAAAATCAACCCAGGCTCGTTGGAAATACGTGACTCTGCCTACATTTTTGCAACACCCTAATTATGTACCTCCAGGTACGTTTACCTGCACTTCTTGGGTGAAACGTCCACTGAAGGCGCTAAGTGGTAATATTTTTTCTCCATTCCCAGACTGAACTCATGAAATGGCGTATATATGACGCGCCAATTCGTATGCCATTTTGGCGTGCTATAAAGACGCATAATCGTTTTTTAGCGTGTTTATCAACGCCATTAAATTATATCCCCCTACACTGCCCCTACCCCTAAACCTACCCATCACACACACACACACAGCACACACACAGCCCCTAAACCTACCCATCACACACACACAGCACACACACAGCCCCTAAACCTACCTATCACAAGAAACATTCTGCAGTTTTACATTTTTACATTTTCAAAAAAACAATTTAGTATGTTTATAAATCCATTTAACTTGTGGACACACACACATATTCAGACATATTTTGAAAGCGTAACTCAATCCCTTCCCTAAACCTACCCATTTGTGTATTATAAAAAACATAAAAAAACAGGCAGATACGAATACAAACATAATTTATTCAGAAAGTACAAATATTCCAAGTATAAAGTGTTCCGAGGCCAAACGATTGATTTGTGTGAAGAAAATCCCCAAAAGCGATCAGTAACGTCGAATCCATCCGCCAAAGATTAATAATACATTTCAAATATTGCCGCCAGAAGAAACGTCACGTCAGCTTTGACAGCATTGGCTGTCGTGTGTCTCGTGACCAATTGCGTCATTACGTCAGCTTCGATTGTAAAATACCATTGGCTCTCGTGTGTCTCGTGAATGATCGCGTCATTCAACTTGTGTGTATCATTTGAATCAGAAAAATGAATGAATGAACGAGTGCGTGTGTGTTCTGTTCGCAAAGGAGTGTGATCATCATTTCAACGACTAAAACATTGAGATCAACTCTGTTCTTCACATGAAGATATCGTATGACTTCAGAAGACTTGGAATGCAACGTGAGTTAATACTTTTATACAGTTTTTTGGTCAGTTTTTGCATACATGTGACTGTACGTTTATTTACCTGTGACTGTGACGTGTTTTATATTGTTGAGAGTGGGTAGGTTTAGGGTAGTAACTCCAAAATATAAAATTACGCTATAAATATTAATTCTGTGAGATCAGTCATGATGTCATGTTGTGCATCTGGAATGGAAAAAAAAAATATTACCACTTAGCGCCTCCGTTGGACATTTTACCCCAAAAGTGCAGGTAAATGTGTGAGGTACATAATTCGGGTGTTGCAAAAATGTAGGCAGAGTCACGTATTTCCAAAGAGCCTGGGTTGAAAAAAATCTTCAAGTGTTCAGTTGGTCCGCATTCGGCCTACATAACTAGACTGCACATTTTAGATAATTACATTAATTGAAAACAAAGCAATCAAATTTAGAAGAGAAACAATTTTGTTGTGTATCAGTGCTTCTCAAACCTGTCCTAGGTAGCCCTAAACATTGCACATTTTGGATGTGTCCCTCATTACTAACACACAATTCAATCTTGCAGCAAAGCCACTGGAATCAATTACATTTAAAAGCAAAGCCTTAATTTCTAGCCTCCTACATAATAAGATGATTTAAATTATTTCTTAGTTGGTTTCATTCCTTATGACTGAATTATATGTTTTTATTTATTTTATATTTTATTAATTTTACATTATTTCATTTTACCGTAACACTAACCTAAAGAATAAAGATGAATGTTGTCTGTACTCTTGCCTGAGGAGAAGAACATGTTGTCTGTATGTTTTGGATAACTATGTTGCTTTCGGTTGATGATCCACCAACTCCAAACTTGGAGAAACTATGTATCAGTGCCAGTATTCTGTATTGTAGATCAGTTTTGGAGGTGGACTTGTTTTATGGGCAAGCTGGCGCCTGCTCCAGAACTGGAAGGTCACTACGTGCCTAATTCTGGGGTTAAATTGTCAACAAGTGATCTAGAGTTGTGCATCTGATTAATGGACAATGTGTTGAAATGTACTATGAAAAATGCATGTCAATGCTCTTTGCAAAGAACAGCCATCTGTTACAAGAAAAATCATTCTTGCTCATAAAGAAACAATCTCCAGCATATTCAGTTGTCAGACACAACTGAAACTTTAAAAGGGACCTGATGGTCAGGTGAAACTATAAAAAGAGCTTTTTGGCAGCAAACCCACCAGATGGGTTTGGTGCAAAGCAAACATGGATAAAAAGTACCCCATGCCCATGGTTAAAAAATACAGCTGGATCTTTAATGCCTATATTTTGCTGGAGGTCCTGGACATCTTTTTCAGATACATGGTAATCATGTCTTTAGTCTTCTTCCATTTAGCTATACACCGACCAGTGTTAAAAAAAAAAAAAAACGTTGGGAAACTTCACATGATCCTACAAGAGTGATTATTGATAGGCTGTCTGAAAAATTAATTAAAAATAACCCACTGACAGCTGCTACAGAAACTACTTTCAGCTTTGAGGACCTTGATAGAAATGTAGTGGTGTAAAAAGCATGATACTTGTCTTCCAAATGTAGTGAAATTAAAGTTATATGTTTCTAGAAAAAAAATAATACTCAAGTAAGATACAAATCCACAAGGAACTGATTAACGTGAACTGTATCTAACTTTCATAAAACGAATGGTGAATGGTGGGCACTGACGTTGCCATTACAAGATGGACTGATGTGATCTAAGGTAGCTGTTACACTTCAATGGTTAGAGATACAGATATCTCCTCATCTCCTTATAATAAGTCACTCTCTGCTTGCAGTCTCTACCAATCAACTGAAGAGTTGAATCAGGCGTGTCAGATGAGGGAGACATCCAAATGCAGCATGATTACATGGTAATGCGTATCAATAGTACGAGTGTGCAATCTCATGGAATGTATACGCCAAAATGTGTTTTGGTTTGCATATACTACGCAGCTTTTCATGTGCATATGATACGCACTTCATGGCGTGCTTATCACATGCATTTGGGTAGGATGGGGGTGGTGGTGGTGAGTGGTTCGTATAATACGCCATAAAGTGCGTATCATATGCACGCCAAAACCCATTTTGGCGTATACATTCAACGGGATTGCACACTCATACTATTTATACTATTTATATAAGATCGGGCTCCCAAATGTGTGGTGGTGGGGGGTCCCCAGGACAGGTTTGAGAAGCACTGGTGTAGATCACAAATAATATATGAGTAAATCAGTCATAAAGGTGCAGTTTATTGCTGGATTGCTGTTGAAAACTGTTGATATTTAAAATCAACCCAAACAAACCCACTCCCTCTCTTAATTGCTACGCCTCCAAAATGCACAAACACTTTCCAGTCCGCACATAACCGCCTCCCCGATCGCCGGCATGTGAGGGTGGAGCGCTAACAAGGATGCTAAACAGCCCATTCTCTAGTCTAGCGTCACTAGTTGGCCTCCGTTACACACACAATGCAAGAGTGGATGTATATTTATCATAGCAGAAGCAAAGGAAAATAATGCTTCACGAAAAAATTAAGCAAAGATGATAAAAAAATGACAAGGAAGCACAAACAATGAACATAGCCAGTACATAAGAGTAAATACAAGCAAGAGTTGGGAGCACAGCAGCTTCAAACAATGATACTCAAAACTGTCCTGTAAGTATGGTTAACTAGTCTGACGTGGTCATACTCAATTCTAGTCAGAATATGAGTCTGAAACTGCTCCATTGGGCTGTGATTATGGGGCGTGTTTCAACCGAACAAGGAAAGACATCAATTGGACAGACCTACAACCAATCAGAGCAACGAAGCGACGCCAACAGAGCTCAACTGCACTGTGTTGCCAAGTCCGCGATTTTTTCTGCGGTTGTTTTATATGTCCGTGGGTTGAAGCGACTATTATGTGATATATAGACCCATGAGTACGAATTTTTCCAGGCAACCTTGCCAAAATAACACATTTTACCCTCCAAACGCCATTTCCCCCCGGAGAACCCCCCAAGAAGCTATTGTTTAGGGCTAGTAGTTGGCGGATGTTGGCGGTGTTGTAAAAATATAAAATAATTTATTGATACCCAGAGTACTTACCCAACATGATCATCATTTCTGAGAGAAATTGTGAAGGTGCACTGTAAAAACTGTTACTTAAATAAAACTCAAAAAAATTAAGGCAACATTTTCCAACTACTTTTTGTAAGTTTAGTGAACTTCTTGGTTTTTTGAGTTGGTAAAAATCAGTATTATCTATTTTACTGTATGCTAAAAAATTAAGTAGAGTCTACAAGATAAAGTAAAACATTTGAGTTTAACCATTGTGTTAATGAGCAGCATATCGACCAAATCATACTTAGTTAAAATAAGTAAAATTTAAAATAAAAATTGTTTTTATTTTAATTAATTAATTTACTCAAATTAATTAATTTATTATTATTATTATTAATTTAGACAAATTATTTCTTAATCCACTTTAAATAATTAGTTACCATTGCCATAACTTTAATAAATAAGGAAAGCGATGTATTCGTTTCCAACGTTTATTGCTCTATAACAGCTGTCATAAACAATTGGGTACATTTTCTGTAATCAATTTTAATGTAACAATAATGGTAATGTAAACATTTGTAACATAAAAAATTACAGAAACTTCTGACCTCATCTTTAAGTGCAGCATTGAACACCTTCAAAGTTCAATCTGTGTACTCTTAACACTGACATTAAAATACAGTGACTCTTCACCTGAGCGATACATAAAATGTACAGTACATTACCTTTTCATATTTATTAAAACATAATAAATTAATACAAGAACACATTTTAAGTACAATCTGTGCCATATTCTACTAGCCAATTAACAATTAAACATTCAGAACAATCTTCTGAAAAACACAAGATTGCCATTTATGAGTGTGAGGCTGGCATTTGACCAACTAAATCAGAAGTTTGTTTTTTAATGTCATGAATCAAGAGGAAGGTTTTGGGCGCAGTGTGTCAAGTCCCACAAAAAGTCTTTGGAACATCTCAGATGTTTTGCAGAGTTTTGGTGGATACTGCAGGTTCAGAGCATATGTCATACCCAGAAGCAGGCAACATGCCCTAGGATTCCCTCAACGATGATGCCCACTGCATCTGGTTCACGACAGACATATATCTGCATATTGCGCAAGTCCTTGTGCACACTGCTCTCTGTTTTTCCCTGTGTGAGACATAAACAGAACAATAAATGGCAACAGAGAACAATCTTCAAAAGCCTTCAATAAAATCACACATTAAAAGTTCACAAAAGGTTTTAAGTTTGGTCGAGCCAGCTCCTGCACAGTAAGCCTGGCCTGTTGAAATGGCTTCATAGTACAACTTTCAGTACAGTCTCACTTGACACAACAAACCTGCGAGACTAAATCACATACACAAGTCACCTCCAAGGCCTAAATCCTTAAAGGGGAGAGGGGTTCAGCTGGTAACACATAGGTGTGGTTAAGTAAAAGTATCTGAAAATGCCACTCTTACAGTTATATCAGCAGATAAATAATGACTCCTGCATTCATGTAAACAAGGATTTTACTTCTGTGAAGCTGCAGTTGAAAAATATGACAGTATATTTTAAATCAAGTTTACTAGCCACTGGAAGACCAAAAGATTAATTTTGATAACTGGTTCCTGTGCAGACATTTGGTTGTTTGTAGGTGTGTTTTTGAACTTTTGACTGAGCCATCAGACAAGCCATTTCCACCCAATTATAGTATTTGTTCTTAGACAAGCTAACCAATCCTCAACTCCAGCTCCGTATTAAACTCAGACAGACATAAGATTGATATCTGAGGAATAAATGCTTCCCCCCCAAAAAAATTAAAACTATGTTTTATAAACAATACTTACATAGTAGTCAGAGATGAGCTCTTGCCCACTCTCTCCCATGTTTTCACATCTCAGAATCTCTCATTCACCACAGAGGTACTTGGATCCTATAGTTGGCAAATGAATAATGAAAAACTGAATCTTGCAGGCAATATGACTACAATGCAATTATCAGTGTGGGTCTGTACTACCTATTTAACAGAGCTTACCGGCATATTTCTTTCTTTTATATTTAAAATTAATTAGCAGCTGTAAACAAAAATGTTTTTTGCAATATTCATCTATAGGCAAGACAAGAGAATAAAGTACGTATTGTATGAATATGCCCCTGCAACATTGTTACCACTTTCGCCTCACCTGTATCAGTTCCATTAACAAGTTATTGATGCGTTGACCAACCGCTCCACCCTTCGCACTAAACAGGTCGAGAAGTTTTGGAGTACTTGTCCAGCTGGGACATAAACACTGATTCTAGTGGAACTGCAGCACACCTTCGGAATTCTTCATTTACCTGTAATACATCAATTGTTTAACTGTTATTTGGAACACAAGAATTGACAACCTTTCATTTTAATGCAATCCAAAAATCAGAAAGGGATGATACTTTTTTTTCCGTTCCTTTTTTCCTGACACTCAATAACTGACTTTTGGTTACCTTAATTCCTTTAAATGACAGATAACAATAAACCTCTGAAACATTTATCTCAATTCAACCTACTAAAAAGCTTACCTACTCCATGAACTTTTCCTCCCAATAGATTTGATGGTCTTCTAAAGAAGCAACACAGATGAAACAAAAGTTTATTTAGGAAAATATCAGGATCATTGATGTTAATGCAACGCAAAATAAATATATAATCTTTTTACTAGATCAAATGGTTTCAAAATATTTCAGACAAATATATCAACAGATTAAGTTAAAGCATTTAAAAACTGATTAAACAATGTTGAAGCGGACTAACGTTAGGTCCATAAACAGCTGCTTTGCAACACAACAACACATTTACGAATTTTCATGATACCACGTTGCAGAGAGACACCAGGAATATATTATGTCATTTCCTCATATTTTTCAGCCATGCGGGGATAACAGTAACTACAAACCTAACAGTTAACGTAACTTTTATTGTTAATTTCACGACCTTCGGTAGGCCTCATGCGGCGCCAGCAAAACTGACAAACTTAATGCTGTCTGAAACAGGCGACGCTTTTACATTTTAGTTAAAAAATGCGTGCTCATTCGGCTAAAACCTAACTTGCAATGTAAATAGCTATACTTACATCGGTTGCACGTTGTAAGATCCTCAAAAACTCCACAGAAACCCGAAACTGGTCCGGTACAGCCAGGTGACAACGCGCAACGATCTCGTTCGTTGTTCTGCTGCAGCATGTGGGCGTGTCGTGACGTTTTACTTCAGATATAAACACTTAAATAGAGTTTTGTAGAAACAATTTATTGTGAAGGTCAGGGAAATCATTTTTTTGATAGGTAATAATAAGTTGCAAAAACATTCACACTTTTTACTTATGTAAAACTTAAATTAATTCAAAAATAAAAGAAAATCAATTTATTGGAATAAATATACTTTTTAAAATAAATTCCTACAGACAACACCCTGAATTACTTTTTACAGTGTGAATGCATATAGAAACAAGCTCTCCGTTTAGGATTCGAGTGAATATAATCCAAGTCCCTTTGATGACGTGCATGATTACGTTACTGTTGATCATCTGTCCATCATCGTCTAAAGCCCGCCCTGATGATTTCATTGGTCCGAACAGTTTCTGTTTGGAGATAATTACTCCTCTATGGAGCAAGGCCAGACCGAACTGCCCGAACTAAAAATTTTGGGGGCGGGGCTGAGTTCGGCTGGCATCCAGGCTAATGGTTAACATTACAACAACAGAATTCCTTGTAAAACCACAAAACCGTTACTCAAAAAAAAGTTACTCACGTATAGAGCAGAAACATCGCAACATCTGTGTCTTTTTATAGACCTTTCTGCGCAGGTCTCGCAGGGCTGGAAAGCTTTTCTAATATTAACGTGGGTCCTAAAGCTCTTGCCTGACTATAACTAGGAATGTCCCGATCAGGTTTTTTTGCCTTAGAGTCCGAGTCCGAATCATTAGATTTTGAGTATCTGCCGATACCGAGTCCCGATCCGATACTTCTATAATACATAAAAAAAGAATAAAGAAGAGCGAAAAACGAACCAGGATGTTCCTTATTTTTTATTTTATTCACCTTATTTTAACATTCAACAACTCTAACAAACAGAGCACTTCTGTGACGTAGCTTGAACAATCAAGTAATAAATAACAAATTCTTCACTTTTGGATTTTAGTGCTACAGTAAATATAAAAAAGTCCGGGACCGGAGTTGAGCAGAGCAGGAAGTACAATGGCGATATCAAAAGCACACCCATAGGCCTACTCTCACAGATGCAGAACAATTAATAAAGTTGGTGTGAAATAAACAGTTATGGAAATTAAATTAAATAATCTGCTCCCAAAAATCCAGAAAAAAGTCTGTTAGTGCCTAAGTGACAACTTCACTCAGAGTCGATCTCAGCTGTCAATCATGACATCACATAGCCGTTTTTATAGCATCAAATAACTAACTAAAACTAAACTTATTTAAAAAAACGAACACTTAAAATGAAATCAAATGAAAAAATATTTGAAGTGTAATTTGATTGAAGTGTAATTAACAATGCTTTTCAGGTTTTTATAGGTCTAACATTCGTTTTTAGGTAGAGAAATTGAATAAAGTAGGCTAATCAAATGTAAAATAGCTGCAACTGTTTTAATCTGACTAACTGACTAATCCTTACAAAAGGTATTCAATCAAGAGCAGTGAGTGATTCCTTTTCTTTTGTTTGACATTAAACAGACAGCAGTAAAGGTTACTGCCCCTTTAAGACCTAATGGAAGGCTCTGGGTCGTCTTTCTCGACTGTATAATCAATCAATCAATCAATCAATCAATCAATCAACTTTATTTATATAGCGCTTTTACAATCACGATTGTGTCAAAGCAGCTTCACAGTGTCAAACAGGATAATATTGCAACAAAATTAGATTTGGCTGTACAGTCGTTCTGGAGAAAATAGGGATGTTATCAGCTTATTTTAATTTATCATATAGCGACAATGTTGGCAGATCAGTATTATAGTTTATAGAATTAAATAAAACCTAATTCATAAATTTTATTTGTATAATAAGTTGAATAACTTTAATCATATTTTTAGTGTCCCCAACTGAGCAAGCCAAGCCAAAGGCGACAGTGGCAAGGAACCAAAACTCCATCGGGGCATGATGGAGAAAAATAAACCTTGGGAGAAACCAGACTCAGTCGGGGTGCCAGTTCTCCTCTGGCCTATTAACACACCGTGTAAGATTATTATTCTGGCAACCTTACAGGTCAGAAATCATATTAGATTGGAATATTCAAAATTTCAGGGTATCACGGAAGAGACGGATTTATTTAGGATGGGACGTCGATTACACAAGAGTATGAATACATGAAAGATCGGAATTATTGCGCCGAAGACGGGTTTTGAGCATGTCGTGCCAGTGAGGCAAATTCGGAGGAGACACTAATATAAAGTCCTCTTAAGGCATATTCAGACTATGTCTGCTTGGATACTCATCAAGATGGATATGTTGACATACTTCTTGTGTGAGTTGGTCCGTTTAAGCATAAGACTTGAAATAGAACTCAATATTTGCGCGCTGTGAGACCAGTGCGCGCTTTCGGATGATGCACAGAGACATATCAGCGCGCGCCTTCTCATTCACGTCTTCTGGCGAATATACACGGGTGATGACGGTGAAAATGAATTGAACAAAGTTTACACAGATAGACCGTTTTGCCCAAGTTTTTCTTTTATTAGCGCTGTTGTAATGCATGAGGAGTCAGCACGTGTATCCATCTACAGAAACATACATAAAGATTTAATTTCAAGTTACAACCCATATTATTGATGCGTCATCAGATGTGAGATGAACCACGGTGCAAGTGCACTCCTTTTAAACGGCACCCCTGCTCACCTCACCCCATAATATACATATATATATATCCGAGTCCTGATCGGGATGCAACGTCCGATTCCAATCGAGTCTGAAATCACGTGATCGGGCCCGATTTCCGATCACATGATCGGATCGGGACATCCCTAATTATAACCCTTCTTTTTCCAGTGATATTGCTCCGAGAGTTTCTCTTTTGAATGGTCTGTCATCTCTCTTTTAACAGTCTTCCTTCAAATCTCCATTTTGCTCACTGTCTCTTTTCCACCATTACCCCCTAATGCTGAATTGCTACATGTTTGTTGTGGCACTCACTCCGACCAACTTTTCAACAGTGTTTTTATTTATTTTTCATCTTACTGCACCTTTATTACATCATAATAAAACTTACAACTTACAGTTACATTTTAAAGTTAAATTAGGAGGAATGATGCATGACCCTCCATGCCTTTTTATTCTATTAAGATTTACAAATGTTTTTAACTTATTCTATCACAATGCACCCTTGCCAACATTATTTATTCCATCACAGCTATTCACCCCGTTGCTGGCATTACAAAGTTATTAAACTAGATAAGAGGTTAAGATGTGCGCCTGATAAAACCCCCACACTGGATGTCCCTCTGAGTGTGAAGATAAGAAAGCAAATGAATGCTGTGCAGGAAGGATGTGGTGGAATTAATAAAAGAAGAGAAGTGAAGCTCTTCAGTATGTGCTTCCACTGCATGTCAATGCTCTTTACAAAGAACAGCCATCTGTTATAAGTAAACAGACACTTTTTTTATTATTATTATTACTACATGAGTTATTTTGCAGCCTTTCAGACAGTTGGAATTGTTATGAGCAACTGAAAATTTTGGTTTGATAACGCTGAATTCCAATTACACGGATGTAGGGGCGCAGACAGCAGGGTCTGATTATCATTGTGATATGCTGAGGGTTGACATGCTCAAATGAGATGACAGGATGACATGTATAAATGTATACATTTTGTAAGACAAATGGAGATGAAACCTTTGGGAGGGAAACCTTTGATGTGGACATTTGAAAGAATGTCCACATCGATATGCCAAGCGATTATCAATCTTTTGTGCTGCTGGAGGAAAACGGCAACGAGGAGAGAATGTGAAGGGTTGTGACAGTGTGAAAAATGAGAAGAGAAAATAATGGCCAGAATGCGAGAACAGTGTGGCGAAGTTAGAGAGAGCACATAGGTTGAGACAGACGGCAGAGGAAGCCCTTGGGGTGTGGCTGCCTGTCTGCAGTCATGGGATTTGTTGCTCTGACAACCTTCATCATCATCACCTGCATCTTCTGCTCTGAGAATCAGTCTTATGACTCAGTGCTTCCTCTTATCCACTATCTCTTCAGGACAGGTTTGGGGTCGCTACTTCAATGATATAGAAATGACACTAAATGAGGGAACCAGACTGTATCTGGTTTAAAGTTGAGGATCACTGTAGAGTGTCGATTGAATTTCAATAGCATAATTTATACACCATTCAGTTTTGTGGTCAGTTCTATATATATATATATTTATTTATTTTTATTTTTTGAGAGAGAGATGTCTCACTAAGGCTGAATTTCTTCAATGAAAATACAGTAAAAAACAGTAATATTGTGAAATCGCATGTTTTCCATTTTAATTTTCTTTTAAATATCATATATTCCTGTGATAACAAAGCTGAATTTTCAGCATCATTACTCCAGTCATCAGTGTCACATGATCCTTCAGTAATCACTCTAATATGCTGATCTGGTGCTCATGAAGCATTTGCCATGATCATAAATGGGGGAAACAGGATTATTTGATGAATAGAGAACAAAGAACATTATTATTATTATTATTATTATTATTATTATTATTATTATTATTATTATTATTATTGTGAAATTAACCGCTTAAACTCCTGGACCCTGTACAGGGTCTGGAATGACATCGTCATGTATATAGACTTTCAAGAGCTATGATGTCATGTGGTATGTGGTACCATATGAAAGCTTAGAGTCTCTACTTTCTGGAGATATGCATCACTTTGGCATTTGTTTTACACAAAAGTAATGTATTTACACTAAATTACTCTAATTACTAATTACTGCCATTTCCACCTGGATTTGGCCTACCCAAATTGAAAAGCCTCCCATACGCACATACAGTGGTCTAGGTTCAAAATGTTGGTGTAATTTTACAGGAAACCTTGAAGTTACATAAAACAATGCTAAAAGTGATAAACATGTAAGTATATGTTGTCTAAGCCGTTATAACCCCCCCCCAAAAAAAAAAAAATTAGGTTTGATTTAATTTGATTGAATCTGATTTGATTTTGATTGAATTATTTGAAAAAAAAAAAAGTTTATTATTTTTTTTTTTTATATATAAATTCATCTTTGAAAGTGTAACTCGGGCCCTGTGTGCTCTAGGACCTTGCAGACAGTTTGATTTGTTATAGGGACAAGGCAACCCTCGGCTTCATATAAAGTAAAACAGCTTTTAACTTGGCTACTGATCTGACTGTATTCTCAAGCATGTACACTTAAAAAAAAAAAATGTTTACAATTAAATGCATGTTTGAAATGTGTGTCATATATATATATATATATATATATATATATATATATATATATATATATATATATATATATATATATATATATATATATATGACACACATTTCAAACATGCATTTAATTGTAAACATTTTCTGTTAAGGAGAACTTGATCATAAAAGGGATAGTTCACCCGTCATTTACTCACTCTCATGTCATTCTAAGACTGTATCACTTTCTTCTGTGGAACATAAAATAAATATCTTGAGAAGTGTCTCTTTTTGTTTTTGATCACCAAAACTGTTAAAAATCTTTACATTTCAAATTATAAATAAGAAAAACTTACAATCATTTTTCAACACATATACAGAATCTGAATATAGAATATTCTGCAAAAAAACAAAAAACAACCTGAGCCATAATGCACACTTGGTCATTAATGCCAGAAATGCTTCCCACTTGTTATACAGCAGCTACTTATCAAATTAATTAATAAATAAATAAATAATGCATGATCATACTTCAAATAGATGAAGATCATGAATACGCTGGCCTTCAGTTTAGCAGTGATTTCAGAGCAATATGTGAACAAGGAATGTCATTACTGACCAATCAAAGTCAGGTATTCCAGAGAACAGTGTAAAAATACTGGCTGCACCTGTTCTTTGTGACTGAACTGTAACTGGATTATCTCTATTAATTTCTATATACATCTCAGTGTAAGTAAATCAATGTTATTCCCGAATCAGGTGGGATACATATGCACCTCCAGGCTATCTCTATTTTCTATCTCTATTTTCTCTGTCATTTATGTGTACAGAAAATGAATGCACCAAAATTAATAATGATAGATATGAAATTGTGGAGTAAGGGCAAACTAGGAATGAAGAAATGCAAATGCAAGAATTCAACAAAATATCAGCTGTGGCATTAAACAATTACAAATATTATTGCTGTTTTGGGGCAAAATGCTTCAGTGGGGTTGTGAACTAATTCTGTTATGTTTTGGGTTAATTACATTGTATTGTCAACTTTTGTTTGCTTGGTAAATGATGTGGTGTTGTTCTCTGCAGGCCCAAGGATCTAATTGTTTGGTACAGAGAATAAAGAAAATACATAATAAGAACAGTGAAAGGCAGTGTGTTTTAAAGGGGTCAGGAATTTAAAAAAAAAAAAATTTATACTGTTGTCTGAGGTATAAAACATTTGACGTTTATGTGTTTTTGTACATTCAAAAACGTCATAATGGATTTTCTGCCATGGTTTTGAGGCTCTCTCCTGAACGCTCAGTTTTAATGGGCGTGGGGCACTGAAAACTTGGAAGTAATTGCCCGTGGCTTGGATTGGATAAGATTTACATATTTAATGAGCTTCAGCTCCCCTGTGGTCAGTGGGGAAACGGCAACTGGAATTAATCACCCAGATGCCACGAGGGCTCACAAAACGTCTTTATTAAACAAACACGATTCATCTCTCATCCACCCGCGATTGACTGGAATGCTTTTATTTATTATTAACGTTACTTGGCCTGCCCAATCTGTGAATATATCTGTGAACCATACGAACACACAGCGCTTGCCCTTCAAATATCAAGTCAAGAGAGTGAACAATGCATATCAAGAAATAAATAATATTTCACTATTTAAAGGGGTGATAAAATGAGAAATCAACTTTCCCTTGAGACTTTGATATATAAAAGGTCATGGTAATATAAGAATATCCTGTAAGTTTTGGAGCTGGTTAAATGGTTAAATTAAGGAACAAACGTGCAATGTCTTCCCCACGTGAGCTGGAAATTATTAAAAATAAAGGTTATCCATGCATTCATAATATTATAATCCAAATGAAGCTTATGTGGTAAGTTTACTGCTTAGATAGAAATTTGATGCAGTTTAGCTCTATGTAGGCCTATGTCATGTTAGTGGCATGAGACGGTGGGCAGGGCTAAAGATTCAGGTGTTTTTCTTTTCTTTGACTAATAGGGAAGTTTTCAACCCTGAAATTCATAAAAAATAATAAAAAATTGCATCAAATATAGTTAGTTAATATGCAGTTTAAAGAAAGAAAGAAAAATACATAGTTAGTTCTTTAAAATGTTTAAACAAGGTACATAAATAAATGTACCTTAATTGAAAGTTTCTCTTCAGCAAACAAGGAATCCATTTGGAAAACAACCTGCTGCAAGAACTCCCATGCAGAAGCACACTGCTTGGGATAGTTGATGTCAAACACATAGAATGCTTTGAAGCATTCATCAACAGCTGCAAGCAGTTTGCTTTGTTCCAGAGC
This sequence comes from Pseudorasbora parva, assembly GCF_024679245.1. NCBI lineage: Eukaryota > Metazoa > Chordata > Actinopteri > Cypriniformes > Gobionidae > Pseudorasbora > Pseudorasbora parva. The sequence continues at coordinate 28,491,392 of NC_090172.1, forward strand.
CTGTCTATTGATGATGACAAATGATTTGGATATCTGCTTGGTGTTGCCCATGGCCATGACAAAAGGATGGGCTTGTGGACTCTGTCCGGTTGAGAAATCCAACTATGTTTGTTCCAACCCGTCACTGAAAGTAAATACAATACAGATTATTTCAAATGGCAAAAGTGTCATTATTCGATTGAAGTCAGGTCAGTGTTGATTAGGCTTGCTGCGATAGTCAGTGTTGACAGTGTCACAGGTGTTCAGCCACAACACTTGTTACATCAGTTGCCCACCGCAGAACTGCCCCACCCCACCACCACCACCACCACCAAGTGTGAGCCGAACGAGATCCGCAGCGTGGAAAAGCATCATGAGAGTGAGGAGCTGACTGACAAGATGATGCGGGAAGATTCGGTTTCAAAGCAAAATGTAAGCGAGTTTGTCACTTTACTGTTTTGTTGTGTTTTTCATTAAAGGGGTGATTCAGTGTTTTTTTTTCTAGGCTTGGTTGTGTTTATGGGGCGCAGTATAACACGTCTTAATACTTCTTTTTTAAACCGTATTTTTCTTATATTTTACTTTTATTCCACACTGCTCTCTCTGCACTGTCCTTTGAATGGCTCATTTGCTTCCTGCTTCTCTGAATTGGTTAGATTGGTTAGATGGCCAAATGTAGTTTGATGTATTTGTATTGGCTGAAGTGCCAAGCATAGTTTGTCTGGAAACGCCACGCCCCTTACCATTACGGGCAAAAGTCACATCTGCGGTGACTAGCAAGGGTTTATGATGTCACCAACCCGGGAAGAAGCTCGTTGTAGTCCAAACCGGCCGTTTTTGTAGGCAATAAACTGCCATAACTTTAAAAGACAGAAGGCGTTTCTCAGTGTCAAGGAAGGATCCTCGGAAGCCAGAATTCTAAGGATGCTACGTCATCAACATCCGACGAAGGACTGTTCCAATGTCGAGGATCCTCGGAATTCAACCAAGGACTGAGTCCTTCGTTCGAAAAATATGTCATATACAGGAAAGGATGCATATGAGTAGCCTTCGCGCACTTCGTGTTCTCAAATCACCCACAATCCTATGCACGCAGCTTTGCTATCAGACGTTCCCGGAGTCGGACTCGGAGCGTGAACGGGGCAAATATGCTTGTATCGGGGTTTGTAGATGGGAAGGAAGGAGGCGGGAACCGGCAAACGTTCAACAACTTTATAATAGCCCCCTCACGGGCGACTGCCCGCACACACATAATAAAACATAAACAAACCATAACATAAAGTCCAGGCCTAGTCCTCTCTCGTCTTCCATGCTCTTCCAATTATACTCCCCGTCACTGCCGTGAGCCGAGACCGGTGTGACGATCAGCTGCCGCTCATTATCACTCCACCGGCCCGCTCTCACGGACCCTCACCTCGCTGTTTGCCACAATGCTTTTATTTACGTTACCAAACATTTGCTATAACCGTAGTAAATATAAGTAAAGTTTAACGTTTAAATACCGGTACAAATTACAACTGTATTGATATTAAAAAAATACAAATTACGTTACACATAACGTTATTGATGGCCAACGGACCTTTTCACTGACGTAATGACGCAATGACGTGCACTTGCTAGCCTGTTCCATTTACGTGTTCTCCGAATGCTAAAGAGGAGCCTCGCCTAGCCTCTGAAGGAAGTGACTTTGAAGGATCCGTCCTTCCAAGGAAGCATCCTTGACATTGATAAACACCTAATATCTCTATTTGAATTGAACTTTCAGCACTGTAACTTTGCAGATACTGTTTATGCTTGAGCAGCAACATTACACACTAACTAAAGTTAAAAAAGGACCTTTAAGAAAAATAATGACCCTTTAAGAAAAATAATGAACTCACCATTCAAGCAATTTCCGCCCCCAAGTTGGCACTAATTTGAAAGCAAAACTAAAATGTGCATGGCCAAAACCAACAGGCAATAAAACTCTAAATGTAAAGCCATGAAGGCCAATTAGAGGCATGAAAATAAGGTTATGACCAGTTCATATATCAGTATATAAATGTACATGTGCATGTATCTGTCACAATTCACCAGTGCGAGTGCCTATGATCTCTACCAAAGGGCACTCCAACCCATACTGTCATTCTATCATAGACTACATTACCCACAGTCCTTTGCCTAGACTCATTAGCACTCACTGTTTACACTTGTGTCTTCTCACCTCATTGCCTCTGCCTATATACACCTTGTTTACGCTGTCATTCATTGCAAAGTCTTGTTTAGTGTAACAACTGCGTTTCTGAGCATTTTCCCTGGTTTCTTGTCTCGTGATTTTGGGATTTCTTGCCTGTTCTGTGGAATACCCGTTTGCCTGCCTCTGCTGTATTGTTCGCCTGATTGGACTGATTACCTGTTATGACCTCTTGCCCGTTTGTTGATGAACAAGTGTGGATTACCCTTTAAAATACAGATGCGGTTAGGGTTCTAAATCTTCTGTCTCAGAACAGTTATGTTACAGAATCTGTACATATGTTATAAATATGTCCACCATTGCAAAGACTCGCCTCATGTAAACAAAGGAGATAGTGACGCATAATCTGATGTCAAGTAAAGGAGATAACAGTGCGCATTCCGATGCTACAAGCCAAAATCTATGCAACATATAGATTTTATAATCTCCAGCCAGTTATTACCACAAAATAAACGTCTCCTGCAATATCAAATGGCTGGATGTACATTAGCCTATCCTTTGTTTAATTTCCAATCAAGTCTAATCAACATTCTCAATTGATGCACTGAATAAAATGTAGCAAATAAACATTAAACAATGCAATTTGAATAGCAGTTATGCAGTTTTATACTTTGTCAATAGATGGACCTTCTGACCAATTCTGTACACCATGGCAGGAAGAATAAGGTGAAGGACCAAAAGAGCAACATCACCTCTAATCTCTGCAGAAAAAAGAGATGACATCTCAGAAACAGGACCAACAATAACAAATATATACTAAATTTAGTGTAAAAACTGCAAAAATGTATAAGAAACATGAACTTACGTTTAACATTTTTGATAAGACTCATGAATGAATGTATCCATGTGCTTTTTTGACAAAAAACAAAACTGCATTTTGAATAACATCACTTAACAAAAAATATGTAATGACCTCACTGGCCCAGCACTCGGCAATCGTTGAAAGTTATGCTGCCGTCATGTGATATCGGAATTATCGTACGATTTGATTTTGATACCCAATTTCCTGAGATGGGTGTGCCATAAACTTTAAACATGGTGGTGGGGAGAACGTCTCAGGTTACGTATGTAACCATGGTTCCCTGAGAGGGAACGAGACGCTGCGTCGAAACGCTAGGGGACGCCTCTGCGTGCCATGTCATGAAGCACTTGTGTAATCAGTCCAATAGCGGGACGATACGTCACGGGCGGGTGACGTCATCGACCAGGAAGCTATAAAGCATGCCCGGACCAAACAGTCACTAGCTTCTGAAAAAGTCGAACAAATCGATCACAGGCATGCCGGGAGTATGGCATCTCGACGCAGCGTCTTGTTCCCTCTCAGGGAACCATGGTTACATACGTAACCTGAGACGTTCCCTATCTCGAGGGAACTTCGAGCTGCGTCGAAACGCTAGGGGACCTCAATACCCACGCCGCCAGAGTCCCAAATGTCTGTATGTGTGATTTAACCCAGAAACACCCGGGACCCCGGAGTAGAGGCTACGTCCAGATTGTAAAACCTCACAAACGTATGCGGAGAGGACCACCCAGCCGCATCACAAACCTCTGACAGTGAAACTCCTGAAATAAGAGCCATAGAGGCAGCCATACTCCTAGTAGAGTGGGCGCGGACCCTCATAGGTGAAGGATGTCCGACCGACTCATAAGCGAGTGAAATAGCCTCGACTATCCACTTGCTAAGCGTCTGCTTTGAAGCCGGTTTTCCCTTACTGGAGGACCCAAAACATACGAACAACTGTTCTGACTTTCGCCACAGGGCAGCTCTGTGGACATATGCATCTAGGGCCCTGACCGGACATAGCAGATTTAGCTTCTCTTGGTCTTGACTAGTGAACGGAGGCGGACAGAAAGCCTGCAGCATTACTGGTCCCGGCACGTTGGTCGGGACCTTGGGAACATATCCTTCCCTCGGGAAGAGAAATGCTTTCACCAATTCTGGTGCAAATTCAAGGCAAGAAGGTGCTACTGATAGAGCCTGTAGGTCTCCTACTCTTTTCAGTGATGAAATCGCTAGGAGAAACACTGTTTTTAGTGTGAGGAACTTTTCTGACACTTCCTCTAACGGCTCGAAGGGAGCCAATATAAGGCCTTCCAGCACTATGGCCAGGTCCCAAGTCGGCACCCTGGAGCGTGCCGCAGGTCTGAGCCTCAAGGTACCACGGAGGAAACGCGTGACCCACGGGTGTCTCCCTAATGATGCGTTATCTAATGGATTATGATACGCAGATATCGCCGACACATACACTTTCAGAGTCGACGGGGATAACCCTGCGGAGAATTTTTCTTGCAAGAACTCGAGAACTGAACCGACCGGGCAGTTAACAGGGTCCAAAGTCTGGTGCGTACACCAGGCGACAAAAACTCTCCATTTGAGTGCGTAAAGTCTCCTTGTGGATGGTGCTCTGGAGTGCAACATGGTCTCTATCACCTCAGTCGATAGACCCGTGTTTATGAACTGGGCCCCCTCAGGGGCCAAGCCCACAGTTTCCACAGTTCCGGGCGCGGGTGCAGTACTGACCCCCCGGCCTGTGAAAGAAGATCCCTCCTGAATGGGATTTCCCAGGGAGGACCCTCTAGGAGAGACATGATGTCTGAGAGCCATACTCGGCCCGGCCAGAACGGGGCTACCAATAAGAGCTGAACCCCGTCCCGGCGGACTCTCTCCAGCACTCCTGGGAGCAACGCCAGAGGGGGAAAGGCGTACAGACGCAGCCTCGGCCACGTCTGTACCATTGCGTCCAGCCCCAGTGGGGCTGGTTGCACCACCTCGGGGTGGAGCCTCCATTCACCCGGCACCACTCCCTGCCTCAACAGGGAGTCTGCCGCTACATTCAGGACCCCCGGGATGTACATCGCCCTGAGCGAGAGTATCTTGCCTTGGGCCCATATCAGAATGTGATGCGTGAGCTTCCACAACCGACGCGATCTCAATCCCCCCTGGTGATTTATATACGAGACCACCGAAGTGTTGTCTGACTGAACTAACACATGGCGGCCCCGTAGGTCTGGGAGGAAGTGTTTGAGTGCTTGAAACACAGCCATCAGCTCCAGCTGGTTTATGTGCCAGGAGAGCTGATGGCCCCTCCACAGACCTTGGGCCGAGCGGCCACTCATGACCGCTCCCCAGCCAGTTAGGGAGGCATCCGTCGTTAGCATTACGCGACGACAAGGAGCCCCCAGAACTGGACCTTGGGAAAGGAACCAAGGATCTTTCCACTTCACCAAGGCACGTAGGGAGCGCCGCGTGACCTTGATTAGGCGAAAAGGGTTTCCCCTCGGGGAGAACCCCTTGGTCCTGAGCCACCACTGCAAGGGTCTCATGTACAGCAGGCCAAAAGGTATCACGTTGGACGCTGCTGCCATCAAACCCAACACTCTTTGAAAGTGTTTGACAGTAAGTGACTGGCCTAGCTTTATCTGGTTGACGGTATTCAGGATCGTTTTTACCCTGGGCGGAGATAGCCGAGCCGACATCGTTCTCGTGTCCCAAACTACCCCCAGAAAAGTAATGCTCTGCTGTGGTGCCAACATACTTTTCTTTTCGTTCAACCTTAGCCCCAACACCTTCATGTGGGCGAGAACAGCATCTCGATGCTGAACCGCCAGTTGTTTCGACTGTGCTAACACTAGCCAATCCTCGATGTAATTTAGCACGCGGATGCCCTGGAGTCGCAGCGGAGCCAGAGCTGCATCCACGCACTTCGTGAAAGTGCGGGGCGATAAAGCTAGACCGAATGGCAGCACTCGATATTGGTACGCTTTTCCCCCAAAAGCGAACCTGAGGAACTGTCTGTGCTGCGGAAGGATGGAGATGTGGAAGTACGCATCTTTTAAATCTATCGTGACACACCAGTCCTCGGACCTGATGTGACACACGATCTGTTTTATCGTGAGCATTTTGAATTTTATTCTTTTTACTGCTCTGTTTAGATGACGCAGATCTAAGATAGGCCTTAACCCCCCATCCTTCTTTGGAACTATGAAGTACCGGCTGTAAAACCCCAACTCTCTGCAGTGGGGAGGGACCCGTTCTATAGCCTCTTTTCGCAGAAGAGTCTGTACCTCTTGTTCCATTACCAGAGCCTGCTCGGGGCTTACTACCGTGGCAGTAACCCCGTTGAACACGGGCGGGTGTAACCCGAATTGAGTTCTGTACCCTTTTTCTATTGTACGCAGGACCCATTCTGAGACATTCGGCAGAAGTTTCCACGCTGCCAGAAAATCTACTAAGGGAACCAGCCTCTCGAGGCTGGTCTCTGGATTTTCCTGTGTGGTCAGCCCGGTGTCCTGTAACGGATAACCGGCAGGTAGCAACCGAACTGACCGCCCAGGGGCCCTCCCGAGAGGGCGCGAACATCCCCAAGCCGCTATGTTTCCGGGCGGACATGGATATATGCGTTTGCCGGGGACCGCCGCGCCCTGAAGCACCAATGGTGGCAGGGTAGGCAGACCGGCCCCCCGATGGCACCGGGAAAGAGCGGGCGCCTCGGCGAGCCGCACTTTCCCGGAGGGGACTGCCATCGGAAGACCTGCGCTCTTGGCGTCAGGACTTCTTAGCCGAGGCCTTCCTAGCGATAAGGACGGTCCTCAGAACCGTCCTACCGCGGGAAGGTCCCGGCTGAGCGCGTCGCCCGGACCCCCGTTCTCTCTGCGGGGGGGCCCGAGCGGCCACGCTCTGCTTTTGCTGCGCTCGATGCGCTACGGAGGAGGTTGACTCGGCTGGGGCTGCCCCCGCCCGGCAGCCCCTGGGGGATATGTTTTTCAGGGGAGAAATTTTTGAAAGGCTGCAGCCTGCCTTCTGGCCTCTTGGTAACGGTCGACGTCTGTGGTTACTGCGTCACCAAAGAGACCAGAAGGCGAGACGGGCGCGTCCAGTAGGAATTTTTTATCCCTCTCCTTTATGTCAGATAGGTTTAACCATAAATGTCTCTCCTGGTGGCACGAAGAGACAAATCTGCCTCCCGTCTAATTTCAGCTATCGTCTCTCTCCCCACTTCCTCAGTTTCCTCATTTATATCCCCCAATAAATCTGCCTGATATGCTTGCAGAACGGCCACCGTATGTAAACAGGCGGCCGCCTGCCCGGCCGCCGAGTACGCCCTGCCCACCAGCGCTGATGTCGTTCTTACGGGCTTGGTGGGCAGCTGCGGGGCTTGAAGCGACGATGCTGACTCGGGGGAGAGATAGCTCGCGAGCGTCTCTTCCACCCGCGGCATCGCCGCATAACCATGAGCCTTCAATCCGTTTATGTTTGAATATTCAGATGTTGACGGGTTGAAAACTCTGGCTAACGCTGGTTTAGCCCAGGACCTCGACACCTCGGTGTGGAGGTCCGGGAAAAATGGCAAGCCCCGCTTAGGAGGTTGTGTATATGAGGACCTTTGCTGTGCCTCGGCAACAGCGGGACCCGAGCCCTGAGGACCGCGAGCCAAAGCACTCTCCTCAAAGAGTGCCCGGCGTGATCTTAATGTACGCATTGGGAGACTCTCGCAATGCTCACAGCCAACCCCCTCGAGAGCTGACTGGGCATGCTCGAGCCCCAAACACATTACGCACAGGTCGTGTGTATCCCCACCCGTGATGTAACGAGGGCAGGGAGGAACACAACGCCTGAACTGACTAGACATTCTCTTTTCTCTTTTGACACACACACAATAAATGGACATACAATATCACACAGAGCGCTTTGTGAAGACACAGAAGCTAGTGACTGTTTGGTCCGGGCATGCTTTATAGCTTCCTGGTCGATGACGTCACCCGCCCGTGACGTATCGTCCCGCTATTGGACTGATTACACAAGTGCTTCATGACATGGCACGCAGAGGCGTCCCCTAGCGTTTTGACACAGCTCGAAGTTCCCTCGAGATAGGGAACTACTGATGTGACAGGTATATGATGTTTTGCCCAAAAACAGCTAGATCGTCTAGTCTTGTTGTTAATGTAATGTAATGTAATGTAATTAACAACAAGACTAGACAATCTAGCTGTTTTTGGGCAAAACATCATATACTTGTAGAGTAATCATTTGAAGCATAGGCTATTGTATGTTTTATACACAATGGAAATTGCCTGCATTTGACTAAAATTACATTATCTGGCATCGGAAATGTTTATGGTTGTGGTTGTCAGTGCATGTGACACTACATAACATGTTGGTTTTAATAAGATTTTCCCAATGCAAGAATAATAGGTGTCCTCCATGATTCCTGTTCATTCTGATAACAAAGCACTTGAATGCAACAAGCTTGTCACCTCTGATCTGGGAAGTAGGACATTTCGATAGCATGTGAAGGCAACATTAAACTTTGAGTGTTATCACGGTCCTGAGAAGTCGATTCATTCCTGGGAATCATTTTTTTTTCAAAATTGTCGAACTGGTTTATTTTTACCGGATCGTCAGTTCTTTGAGACCTGTGGTCCCGTGACATTCACATTCTTTGTATGTGTTTAACATATTAATATCAAGTACTCATCAATAGGGACAACTGAATGCATTTTAAATTAGACAAGTGAGTCATGTCACTTGTTTTGATGCATTTGAGTCACTTGTTCAATTTACAGTGATAAAAATTACTAGAAATGACTTTCCTTTGTTTTCACAGATATCCACATATTTCCCCTTATGAAAATGAACCATGGTTTTACTACAAATAAAAACAAAAACAAAAAAAAATGTTATTATAGTTAAACAATGGTAACCACAAATTACCATAAATGTGCTACTCTAACCACAGCTTAACCATGGTATTGTGGTAAAACTTTGGTTATATAAATAGTAATGTTAATCAATTAGCCAAAAAAACAAAACAAAAAACAAAACAACAACTACATGTTTTCTACACTTTTACAATAATAAAATCATGGTTCAAGGATTAGAGTTCTGTGTAATAAATAATGCAAACTGTATTATGCTATCAAACATGACTATGTGTAAGTGCATGTCATCGGATTCTGAGGTAAATATTTAAAGTACTGATGTTAAGTTAAAGTATATGACTTTAGTATGTAAGCTTAAGTCTTGTTGCAGTGAGAGAAAAAAAAACAATAACTATAATTATACTAATTATAATGATTATTAATGAAAACATTATATGAACGTAACTTAAAACATCTGCAACCAGTGGCTTTGCTCCTTTATTAGTTAAACAATAGTAACCACAAATTACCATAAATGTGCTACTCTAACCACAGCTTAACCATGGTATTGTGGTAAAACTTTGGTTATATTAATAGTAATGTTAATCAATTAGCCAAAAAAAACACAGTTTGGGAGTGAATTTAAACATCTTCAAGGCGCGAAGCTCATGAAAAAACCAAGCGCTGGGCAGAAGCAAAACAACCAAGCATTGCGACTCAGCAGGTTTAACCCAACAACTGGACATTTGAAACTACCCAATGGTGTTTAAAATGTGATCAAACATACCAACAAAAATTATCCGACAGTCTCAACCCAGCATTTTGGGTTAAAAAACAACCCAGCATTATTTAGAGTGCAGCTTCCCAAACACACACACACACACACACACACACACACACACACACACACACACACACACACACACACACACACACACACACACACACACACATTGGATTTACATGATTTAATTAGTCCCACATGAATCAATTAAACTAAACAAACATAATTTGTTCATGTAACTTCAACACCATGGAATTAATACATTTTAAGTGACCCAATTAAGTAGTCTCAAAGTTAATTTATGGCTCTCTGACATGATTCAGGTATTTAGTATCATATACTCATTCATCCTCTTTAATTTCATATATTTGAATGATTCACATCTGACTTATTAAACTGCACTAGCTAGTTGGTAAACTTTTAGCAATAGCACACATTCTCATCTTAAATGCTTAGCATTAAAAGTTCCTTCTGCCAACCATAAAAACATTGTTTTAGTCCAAAATCAAGTCTCCCCTTTCTAATTTTGTTCAAAAATACATAAAATAGGATATGACTTTATATGACTTTAACATATAAAATAACAAAATTTACTCTTTCTTGATTTAGCCATATGTAAAGCATGCTGGGAACTAACAAGCCCCGTCCAGATTCAGTTAATACAACACAATTCATTGATGTAATCTCAACACAAATGGATTAAGTAAACTTAAATTAGTTTTATAGTGGATTGAACACAATCAGAGGGAGCATGTGTACCCCTGGCAGACCAATCACAGTGCTTGCTACAACGTAGCAATGGCGTACATTCATGAAGAAGTATAAATTGGGCTTAAGAGCAGCATGTCAGCCTCCGATGACGATTTAGTACCTAAAAAGGAGCTACTGACATCTTAAATCTGTTACTGATTTTTGCAGCAAATGATGGTTATTTTCATCTGTTATGGCTTGTTAGATCCAGCATTATGCCCGCTTTGAATCAGACACAGAGAAACTAGTGCGTAAAGTTACATTTATTTGAATGAATGAATCATAGCATTTGAATTAATTATCCAGAGAGAGAGAGAGATTCGTACCCTTTGTGAATACATCTGTTCAGAGTCTCTCAATGAAGATGTGCATCTATTACTAGTTGCTGAGAAATATAATGTAGTGATCCAGTAGCTTAGCTATTTTATTGCTAAAAGTCACGGGGTGGTGTTGATAACAAGTTTCTGTGCTCCTGAATGCAACGCAATCTCCGCATCCTATACGTAGGCCTGTGTGTGTATGTGTGCGTGAGGTGACTTGTGTGTGTGTGTGAGAGAGAGAGAGAGAGAGAGAGAGAGAGAGAGAGAGAGAGAGAGAGAGAGAGAGAGAGAGAGAGAGAGAGAGAGAGAGAGAGAGAGAGAGAGAGAGAGAGAGAGAGAGAGAGAGAGAGAGAGAGAGAGAGAGAGAGAGAGAGAGAGAGAGAGAGAGAGAGAGAGAGAGAGAGAGAGAGAGAGAGAGACTTATGAGGACATTTTCCCATGTCCCCACTTTTCAAAAGGCTTATAAATCATACAGGAGGTTTTTTGTTTAGGGGCAGGGGCAGTGTGTGTGTGTGTGTGTGTGTGTGTGTGTGTGTGTGTGTGTGTGTGTGTGTGTGTGTGTGTGTGTGTGAGCCTGTTTATGTGGTTTATGAGGACACAAATTTGTATAACTACATGGGTATTACACTGGTATTACACTATAAATGTGGTTTATGAGGACATATCAAATGTCCTCATAATTCAAATGGCCTTAAAAACATACTAAATGATGTTTTTTTGAGAAAGTAAAAATGCAGAATGTTTCCTGTGATGGGTAGGTTTAGGGGCAGGGGCAGTGTAAGGGGATAGAAAATACAGTTTGTACAGTATAAAAACCATTAAGCCTATGGAGAGTCCCTGTAAACCACATAGACCAACATATGTGTTTGTGTGTGTGTGTGTGTGTGTGTGTGTGTGTGTGTGTGTGTGTGTGTGTGTGTGTGTGTGTGTGTGTGTGTGTGTGTGTGTGTGTGTGTGACCTGATTCTTTAGCACCATGCACATCACGCCTCCAAGAGCTCAGCTTTTTTGGAAAGAGTTGGTAGAGCTTATCTGTCTTTTATAACTCTAAGACTAAGACTTTTTTGAGATATGAAGGATGCAAAACTACTTTGTAGGTACTCAAGATTAATAGGTCTGGTGCTTGGTATTTCTTTCTTTCCCATCATCATCTCCTCTGTGTCATTCAGTCAGTCTTTTTTTGCATCACGGTGCAGTGCCTCTTATTTCCAGATAAACAGCATGGCTCACCGGCCCACTAACACAGTGGTGCCCAGTCTGCCAGTTCTAATTAATTGCAGCTAATGAGGAGCAACATTAGCATATCAATACTCCCTTCGTGTCTGTTCTATCCAAGCATGGACGACACAGACTCATCTCTAGCTGAAGAAAAAGCATATGGTTGATACCTCACAAAAACACCTTTAATTAAATAAGCTCCCCTCATAAAACAGCCTCTGCATCTATGTCTTTCTCTCTTTCTTTTTTAATAAGACACATTTGGTCTGCTATTCTTCAGTTGTGTGCCTAACAGACAGGAGAAAGAATGTGCATAGCTTAGTTTTTCTACCCTATTCTCTCCGTCTTTGAATAGGCAATGGAAATCAATATGGTTTTTGTATTTTAGAATCTCCCATCAATACTATGCAGCTGAAAATGATACACTGCTTTCAGAAGGAGCTCAGGGCAATTTATTCCAGTAGCACATTTTTTAGGATCATTGCCAAATGTGGATTTTGTTGACGGAAGTGGTTCTGGGAATTTACTGCCCATTTACAACTGCCTCATAGTAAGATGGAGATTTTGTATATTATACAGTTAGTTCTGGCATACAGTCGAAACAACACTGAGATTTTCCGCTGTTTATATCACTCCACTTGTCTGTGTTTGTTCCTGACAATCAGTCTGTGAGCCCTATCATACAATGTTTAGCCTGTCTAGTTTCAGCCCGACGCAGTTAGCATTTTTAGGTCCAGTGCAACGTTGTTCAAAGGGGTGATGAATTGAGAAATAAACTTTCCCTTGAGCTTTTGATATATAAAAGGTCATGGTAATATAAGAATCCTCTAAGTTTCAGAGCTGAAAACTTCCTTGTAAGTCAAAGAAAAGGTTTTATCCCTCATACTTACGTCATAGCGATACAAAACACAACGCTTCAGAACATCTAATCCAGTAGCCCCGCCCACTGACTCATGGAGGTGATCGGCTCATGCTAGCTAGCCAACAACAATAAACATGCATAGGAAGATCATAACCAATTTCTGGTTGTGGAAGAACACAGTCACTGCATAAGCTATACCTTCAGATCCTAATATTAGAAATGTGTGGTTGAACTTTATTTTTAATGAAGTTCCAGCTCACGTGGGGAATACATGTTCACTTCCTTTCACTTTGGAATCGTTTGTAAAAAAAAATCTCCGGTCGATGCTGGATTTGGATAAGACAGGAGGAATGGAGCAACACACTTATGTGAGTAAAGTGTCTCAGTCTATAAATATAACCCATGTTCCCTGAGAGGGAGCAAGACCTTTATCGAGGGAACTCTCACTGTGTCATTGTAGATGACATTTCGGGGAACGAATACCCACTATGCCACACCAATCGTAACCCCCTGGTGTGACGCCAAACTGGGCATACTCAGGAGGCAAGCACTGGCGCCTGGAGGCGCCGGGAGGTGCAGACTGTAATATCTGATGAAGGTGTGCAGAGTGGCCCATCCAGCTGCTTCGTAGATATCCTGCAAAGAGGCTTCCGAAGGAGGGCTACCGAGGAGGCCATGCCCCTGGTAGAATAATCCCTCACGGCTATAGGCAAGTTGCGCACTTAATAAGCCGTGGCTATTGCCTGGACAAACCAGTTACTGATCGTCTGTTTTGCCACAAGCAGCCCTTTCTTAGGTGGACTAAAACACACCAACAACTGGTCTGACATCGGAGGAAGTGAAGTCTGCTCTCTTCCGCTGTCACATGAGGCGGGGGATGGAATGCCTGGAGAACCACCGACCGTGCCACATTGGATGGCACCTTGGGCACATAGCCCGGGGTCGGATGCAAGATTGCCTTAACTCCGCCCGGGGCAAACTCCAAGCAGTTTGGCGTGATTGCCAACGCCTGGAAGTCCCCCACTCTCCTCAGAGAAGTGATGGCAAGGAGAAAGGCCACCTTGAGGGTCAGGTTCAGGGTGCCTCAGCCAACCCCTCGAGCACTACTGTCAGGTCCCAGGTTGGGACCCTGGAATGAGCCACAGGCCTCATCCTCCGCGCCCCTCGGAGGAACCGTACAACCAAAAGGTGCCTTCCCAGCGGTCCATCACCTATAGTTGTGTGGAAAGCCCCTATGGCAGCCACGTACACCTTGAGTGTGTCCCAGCGGACTCGCTACAGAACTCCTGGGAGTAGAGTGATTGGGGGAAATGCATACAGACGTAGTCTCGGTCATGTCTGTGTCATGGCATCCAGGCCCACTTTTTTTTACGGAGCCGAATGCCTGATGGAGAACCACAGTGGACAGTGGGACATCTATCGAGACGCAAACAGATCCACCTCCACCGGGACGAACCTCTTGCACATGGCCTCCACCACCTCTGGATGGAGACGCCACTCCCCGGGCCTCAGCCCCTGCCTTTTACAACAAACACAGAGCGCTAACGCTGAAGAGCAGAAAAGCTATCTGTGTTATGTGCCGGCGTCCCTTTGTACCTTCCGGGTATGCCGTCACTAGCTACGCCATGACGCTATTTTTTATTCAAGCTTCAGGAGCGGTACCCCGATGTGTCATCTACGATGACGCAGTGCAAGTTCCCGCGATAAAAGGTTTTTATACAGTATGTAGTAGTATTGCATTGTTATAGATCATTGTGTTGCTAATGTGTACGTGTCTAACAGAAACATACCTTTCACACGCTGGTCTCAGACACGTATGGGCCAGGGCTCGCAAAGCCAGACAGGCTGATGAATCTCATAATATTTGGTTATTTTCAAGCTCAGTCTGTTGTATTAAATCGTCAAACAAGTATATTGCCAACTTTCATATACAGTAGCAAAATAAAATTACATATGCATCCATAATTTTATTTTAGCATAGTCAGAAGAACACACTATTGTATGACCACTACTTTCCAAAAGAGTAAACAATATAAATAGATCAATGTTAAATTTACGCTCCATTGAAGCAGGGTTGACTAGTTTTTTTGTTATACACTCCAGGCTTTTATAACATGTTGTATTCTCTTAGAAGAAAAGGTTATATATAGAACCTCAAAAGGTTCTATCAGCTGTACGTATTTGGAACCCCTTCTTACTTAGTATATATATATATATATATATATATATATATATATATATATATATATATATATATATATATATATATATATATATATATATATATATATATATATATATATAAATATATATTATTATTATTATTATTATTATTATTATTATTTTTATTTTTTTTTTTAATGAAAAATAGAGCTGATGGGAGGAAAAATCAATATGTTCTGATGTTGATCTTGCCCTCATTCTTGTCAGAGATTAAACTAACAGAATGACATGGGATCAATGATTTTTATGCACCTTACAGTATCTTATTCTAAGATGACTGAACAGGAAAAAAAATAAAAAGAGGCAGTGATAGCAGTTGAAACAGGTTAGCAGTGGAGAAAACAAGGGCAAGAAGCATCATGACTCTCAGCAGGGCTGCTTAGGTGTGACGTGACCTTTTCTTCATCAGGGTATTTATTCATCAAAGACTTGCTCTCACTTTTAAACAAGCTTTGGGTGGCATGCGAACACAGGCTTATTAAGAAGCCATCTTGAAAGACTGACTCCTTGTCATGTTTTAATGAATGGCATTTTTGATGGATCTGGCAGAGCGTCTCATTCAGAGTTTTTTCCACCACACTTTAAAGACAAAGGGATGGGGACAAAAAGCAGAATTAATTAGATTCTTTACCAAAAAAATATTCTCCATGGGTATAATTAACAACAATTTATTTTGACACAGTTTCTTCTTGAAGGAGGCAATTTTGCTAATTGGAATTATTTTTGAGTTGAGTGTTCAGCAATTATGTGCACTTTTCCTTCTCCAAGACACGGAAATGAAATGTGCTGTTTCCATTTGCAGATTTAAGAGATACATTTGCAAAGTGTTTACTTGTAAATGCAGTAATACGTAAGACCTCTTTAAAAGCAAAATACAGAGACAAGCCCACAGGGTAAACTGACTCATTTGCCTGTTCCTATAGTTCAAGGCATATTTCATGAATATTCACATTGATGACAGACACAATAAAGGATAAAATAATCTATAAGTAGGCTGGGGTGCTTGGATTTTGAAAAACATATTTATGATGGTCTCTGATGAGCATTATGGTAATGCAGTCATTTGAATGATATAGCTCTTTACTGTGCAATTTTTTTAATTTTAGTTTTTATCAGAAGCTGTAGTAAAATACAAACGATATGCCATTTAGCATTTCAGCAAGGCAAATTTGTGAAAAAAAACAAGCTTGTGAAAAATGCAACCTGGCACGTCAGCATTGTCTTCTCTTCATAGGTTTTTTTGAGTAAACACTTTATTTAGTCCACGTTTTCCCCTCAGGCCACAGCGTTTTATCCTTATCTGTTTTGAGTATTGAGAATTCATCATGTTCAACACCCTGACCTTCAGAAACAAAAACCATTTTAAGAAAATTGCTTTGAAAATGCTTTACATTCATGCAAAGCCTATAACAGAAGAGCAAAATGATGTAAAAATAAACACTAATCACTGATTGTGAGTATAGAAAATGTTTCTTCTGATGGAATTTTTCATTTTCAGTGAAAACTAAACTAATTTATATTCAAAAAAAGACATTTTAAAAAAAGAGAATATGGTGACTTTGAAACTCCTCTGAGCCTGGAAACCTTGCTTTGATCAACCTACAGGCCATGACCTGTAGCATGCAGCCTTACAATGTAGTCAATAATATATTACCATGGAGAGTAAAATAGCTAGAATATGAAATACACTCTGACTTAATTGCCACCACATCTACATCATGTTTGACAGTGTGGCAGAGACAAAATGTCTATGCTGTCACAGTAATGCTGCAGGTTTAAAGGTAGACTTCTCCAAGCAGAGCAGTGTAGAAGAAAATGTTATTTCAGTCACAGTCTGGCCGTCTCAGGTGTGCACATCATGAAATCAAAGATTCTTCCTTTTTGATTCCCACAGACCGCTTCTTCATTCAAGGCTGCATGGAAAAGATGTTCACCTGGGGTGAACAAGATGCTCTTTATCCACAAAAATTTCACAAACACCTTGGTTTGGCTGGGTATATAACACCAAGTGGTAAACAACACCACATTTTTAGCCCAAACTCAGAAGAACAAAGAAGAAATAATACATAGCCCTGTACATGCAGGGAAAAAAACAGTTGGCTAAATGGAAAAAAATGGCATGAAAAATATATTTTTTCTTGCATGTCATGTGTGGCGCTCCGTAAAATACACCAGGCACATTGCAAAGTTGCTGGTTTTGTTTTGATTAATTTTACAATAAATACTTTACTACACCATGATGTACACATTCTTCATTCTACATTTTTTTTAATTTTTTTTTTTATTTGATGTTATTTTAGGCCAGTGATCCTCAAATCTGGCCCACAAGATCCCCTTTCCTGCAGAGTTTAGCTCTAACCCTGATCAAACACACCTGAACATGCTAATCAATGTCTTCAGGATCATTAGGAAATCACAGGTGGGTGTGTTTGATCAGAATTGGAGCTAAACTCTGCAGTGGATTGGCCCTTTCACAGCAAGATTTGAGGAACCCTGTTTTAGGCAATAGGATTTGTTTAATTGTTATACCCCTTAAGCCTAGCCCCAGACTAAGGCCCCGTCCACACGAAGCCAGCGCTTTCCTAATCCGATCTTTTTTCCCCCTCGTTTCAAGAAATATCTGCGTCCACACGAGATTAAGAAAACGGTCTAAAAACGATGTAGTTTGCATGCCAGGCCAGTGTGTGGCGCTGTAATTCTGCCACAGAAATACACTAAAAACGGAGAAGAAGAGTTGTGGCTAGAAGGGGTAGAGCAGTGGTCGGAGGTGAGGCAAAATCTCACAATAAAATAACAATAAATACATTTGCTACTTAACAGATGTGTTTTATTAAAGGGCTACTTCAGCGCTGGGAAGATGAATCTGTATTTAAACTGGGTCATTAATGTAGTAGAAATGTGATATTATTTTTTAATTTGGTGCTTTCTAGACTGAGAAAAGACAGAAAATGTATTTTTGTCTCATGGGGATGAAAGACTACAATTCCCAGAATGCTTCGCTGCCCTGTGAGGCCATTCCCCAAGCCACCGCTACTGGATTACAGAGACTGAGTTCCTACAATTAAATACTGAAGGTGTCTGTTCAATATAACGATCGAGTTGCCGCGTGAGTTTCACAGCAGACTCAGATTACATTTATGTCATAAATGAGTTGATGAGCTCTCGTGATGAGAGCTGATAATCGCGACCACATTCGCGGCATACATCCACAACGCATTTTCAGTTCATGCCTTTGGAAGCTTAACTTTCATAGAAATTAATTTGAGAAGTTAAAACACTTACATTGCTTAGCATCCGTTTAAATTAATGCCTGTAGGTGAGCTGTGCTGTAAGTGTGATCTCCATTCCCCATGCACGAGTTGAAAACATGCGGAAATGGCTCCCTCTGCTGGCTGTAGTCTTTAGCCTCTGGGCAATCATTCCTCTGACACAAATATTGTCAATTTGTGTCACGAGAGGAATTTTTCCAGAAATAAAATGCATAAATCTCTCGTCTCAGGGGGGATATAAGAGGGGGGAGCATGATCATTTGAATATACTCCAAGGTTTCTACTGATACAAAGCCATATGTTAATCGCTGAAGTAACCCTTAATGCAGATACGTTAATTAAATGATGCGATATTGATGTGTGCATGTGCCCGTAGTTGTATCCCTAAACTCTTTCACCGTGCCAGACGTAGTGTGATGACATCACTGTTTCAGAAAATATACGGATTCGCTGTACCAGGGGCGTAGGAGCGACTTTGACATTGGGGGGGACATTTTCGCCGCTATGAATCACCAACATAATAGTAACAGTAGCCTATAGTGACGTGGCACAAAATGTATAGAATCACAAACAGCAAATAAATAAACAAAATCATAAGTTTATCATCTGTTTAAATCATCTGTTTATTATTACACAAATATTGAAGTTGGGAAACATAAAAGTGTACAAACCCCTCCTGTAATTGCAGGCAGAAAGGAAAGTAGCACTTTAAAAGGCAAATATTTGATTTGTAACCCCCCAAAAATACAACAGTAGAAATATACTTTAAAAATGTTGTTGTTATTATAAATAATCTCCCACTCAGTGGCGTAACTAATGATGGGCCCCAGTGCAGGCTATGCAGTTAGGCCCCCCCTAACCTAGCATGAAACACTTTAGGTTTAGGTTTCATTTCTATATCAGGATATCGGTTGTTTATTATTATTTACAAATAAAATATTAATGGCTTATTCTGTGTCACCGTAGGGCCTACATCCCTTAATCATAAAAAAGACACTCTTTTAAAATCACAAAGATTCCAAATGTGAGTTATTTAGGGGGGTTCGGGGGCATGCTCCCCCGAGAAAATTTAGATTTCTAGGATCTACATATGTGCATTTTAAGATGTTCTGAAGGCCAAAAAAGTAGATAACAATATTACTAGAGACTCATCAAGATGGACATGTTGACATAGGCTACTTTTTTTTGTGAGTTTGTCCGTTCAAACGCAAGACTTGAAAGATAACTCTATATTTGTGCACTGTGAGACTGCGCGCTTTCGGATGAGTGCACAGAGACAGATGTTCTCATTCGCGTCTTCTGGCACTACACACGGGTGGATGATGGTGAAAATGACTGTCCATATTCGAACCTAAGGCAGCACTCGCATGCATTGAACAAAGTTTATAAAGAGAGACCGTTTTGCCCACGTTTTTCTTTTATAATCGCTGGTGTTAGTGTATCACTGAGGAGCCAGTGCGTGTATCCATCACGAGAAACATAAACAAAGTATTAGGTGTGTTCGACATCGGCTGCGGCTGGATGCATGCGATCGGCGAGAGTAGCCGAGTGCAGGCGGGGAGGAGCTGCAAACGGAGACGTGAAGTCGGACACTTTCTACTTCCCGTGGTGACGCTTGAGCTGTGTTTGCAAACTTTATCACATCTAAAGTTAAATAAATGCAATATTTCTCAAATACACAGATGTTTCAAATGATATTTCATCCAATACTTTATATACTGCTTAATAAAGCATCTGTTTGGACAAGATTAAAGGTTCAACATATAAACCACACTATCAATGAAGTGGTGTCAACGGTTTTTATCAGTTTTAGTTTGATAAACATGACAATATAACGTCGCGACTACATGAAAAGAGGTTTTACTGTTATAAATAAATTATTTGTGAGCATTAGTGTAACATAAGGTTTTAGAATAAACACGAAACACACGTGTTCACTGTCATGCGGTGAATCCGGCCAATCGTGGATCAGCTGTGTCGTCATCAGAGCTCGAGCAGCCTCCTGCAGCCACCCTTGAGAATCTGCAGCGGCTGCATCAGCCGCCTGCTCTCGAATCGCTCTCGCGGTACTTTGTTGACATACGTCACAGTCACGTGCCGTCGGCGCTGTCTCAAGTCGGACAAAATTTCTAACCGGCATGCACTGCTTCAAGTCAGCCGCCGATCGGTCTGCGCATCGCTAGGGGAAGTCGAACAAGCCTATTATTTTCAAGTTACAACCCATAGATGCGTCATCAGATGTGAGATGAACCACATCTTTAGACCAGCCCACAGGTCGCGGTTTCTGTTTGCATCATCACATTTCAGACGTATTGTTTCGGTGATGAAAGTCTTTCGGCCAAGAATGCACCGAGAATGCACATGGTCCATTTTCGGCCAAATATTTGATGCATCCCTAATTAAAATAATTAATAATAATAATAGTAATAATAATAATAATAAATTACATTATGGGCTATTATTTAAACATAAATATGAAACTAAATAGGCTACGGTTTCTTTAACCCTCTGGCTGAAGAACGCACCGGCTGTTTTTTCCCCCTCACGAGTCAAGACGAGGGATAGCCTATAACTCGCAATACTCCGTAATTTTTGGCCATACCGATAAATGTGAGACATAATTATAAACTATTAATTGTCTACTTTTATTTGTGTATACTCACATAACAACAAAACTTTGTGCTTTAGTAAAATAAATAAAAAAGGTGCGCTTTCTATCTGCGAGAATCTGAAACTCGGTGAATACATGACATTACAGTTTTTCTCGATTGCTTAAACACATTTCTTGAAACTATGCCTCATATTCTCAAAACTATAAACACAAATCCATAACGTCTCACCCAGTTTCCCAAACAACCTATTTTCAGGTCAAAATGAAGCTCTACACTCAAAACCATTCACTCTTGCTGAAAAACCAAACTCTGCCCTCAGACAAGACACACAATCCCTCAAAATCACACACACTACAACATAGTCTAACACACTGGTGCAATAAATTCAAAACAACATTTCCAAAACTGGTAAGTTATGTTACTTGTGGTTCCCCTCCTCTCAAACCTTTTCACATGATGAACAAAAGACACAACCAATGGATACATTGGCACATTTTTATTCATTCATTCATACTACACAGTACAAAAAAAACAAAAACAAAAAAATGTATTCCGCCTCAGCCTCACTTCTTTGGTCTGGGTCAGGCCAGAGAATCTCATCCACATCACAGGCTATATTAGCCCTAGCCTGGCAGCGGGGGTAAAATCCTCTTGCATGCCTGATCCACCCCTGGCACACATCTACTGACACATGGCCTGGACGAGGTGAACAAGCATATAAGGTTCTCGATCATACACTTTCCACTAGTGTTGTAGTCAAGACCACCTAAACCGAGACCAAGACAAGTCCAAGACTTTAAAGGGCCGAGACCAAGACAAGACCAAGACTTTGAAGGGCCGAGACCGAGTCAAGACCAAGACCAGTGCATGTCCCCACACTTATGATAAAATGTGAAATATGGATATGATTGGCACTTCTCTCGTATAATCAACTAAACTGGCTCTAATTTCATCCGAGACTGCTTGTCTTCCTCCTCCTCCTCCTCCTCCTCCTCCTCCTCCTCCTCCTCCTCCTCCTCCTCCTCCTCCTCCTCCTCCTCCTCTCCCTCCTCCTTCACCATGTCCTCTTCCTCCTCCTTCACCACCCACGCCCTTACGAAAGGAAAATATATTTACCAATATACTATTTTGAAATATATTAAAATATATATTAAATACATGGAATAATATATTGATGGTATAATACAATATATTTTATAGTCCTGTAATATATTGCAAAATATACAAATGATTGCCGCTTTCATATATTGTAATATATTGGAGAATATAAATATTAAATCCCATATATGTGAATATATTGCCTAATGTATTACATGATATTTTCCAATATACTGCAATATATTTTTGTTTCGTTAGGGCGTCCTCTTCCTCTCCCTCCTCGACCTTTTCCTTCATTTCTTTGAGGATCCATTGTTCCAAATCTCAAATGAACTGACTCTGGCACTTTTATGTATCTTGAAAGTTCTGATTGATGTGTGTTCAATTTTGACTCTTAGTGTTTTCACCTGGGTAATTGTGTGCTAATTGAGCTGAAACTATGCTGACTTGAGTGAACAATATTGAATGCTAGTGCTTTCTAAATGACCACATGGTCTAGGCAATGGGAAATTAAGGGATTTGTGTGTAGAGTTTTGCAGTGACAGTTCAACAAATCTGACTCATGTGTCAAAACAGGGAATAGTGTTTATAGTTTAGTGAAATGGGTGTGCTTTTTGATAAATGGCGTTATGGTTTTGAAATTTTAGTTCAAAAGCCTGGTTATAGTGTTTAAGCAATCGAGAAAAACTGTAACATGAAACACACGTCTAAAGAAAGCTTGAAATCGCTAGATTTAAATCAAATAATTCACATTTTATAGTGAATTGTGGAGCTCACTGGCATAGAGCGGAATATCTAGCGGAGCGTCACGCAACTGTGCTCCGCTCACATGCTGAAAAAGGTGGTCAGTAGCCTATCCTAAGCGTAACGGTAGAGCGCGACAGCCGTGTGAAATCATGTCGATCCAAACCTGTAAATATCTTAAAATTGTGTCCGAAGATGACCGAGGGTCTTACGGGTTTGGAACGACATGAGGGTGAGTAATAATGACCGAATTCAAATTTTTGTGTGAACTAACCCCTTTGACTTTGTAATGCCGTTTTCTGTACAGTATAGCCAAATGCGTGCGTAGCCTACTCGCCTTTCAATTATACAATGCATTGGAAATTTGGAATAACACGTTTCTTTGTTTCATATTAAAGTTGGGAAACTTAAACTTGTAGATTAAGTACCCTATTTGAGATTGATTGTATATGAATGCTAATGCATCACAAAAATCCCGTGCTCTATGCACTGCCATTAATTTTTGCGGTAAACATAAATCCGATCAGTTACTCCAGATGGCTTCCACTTGACGTGAACAAATGTAAAGTGATCTGCTTGATCGCATCATGTGATCGCATAATGCCAAGTGTAAACGCAGCCACAATAAGTTACCTCCACAGTAAATTATTTCTGATTACAAGCAAATAAATAACAAGTAAATCACATTAGACATACAGCTATTACAGTAGACACCAATGTCATATGCAGCCAGACTGGATGAAGCATTCAAGGCTTGGTCAGTCGCACACTCTTTCTATTTGCGCTGGTGTCATGTGCTCTCTGCTTGATTGTTAATATATCATGTTATCCAAGAATAGTATGTCAAAAATGTGTTTTTCTACTGAGTAGTGCTCCATAATATCTACAGCCAGACCGATAAACAAACACTGGAAGTTAACTTCGGGCCAGGCGCGTAACCGTAGCAACGCGCGCGCGCGTTATGAAGCTGGTGATTTGCGAATGATTATTCAAGCATGAAATCACTCTGGGTTTGACTGGCAAAACCGAATATCTTCTTTGTTGCGCTTTCAAAATAAAAGTTCCAAATGTTACAGTTTTTGTCCCTGCGTATAGGCTAATTTTTGGGTGGGACACATGCAGCATTTTCCAATATTGAGGGGGACACGTCCCCCCCGTCCCCCCCGGTTCCTACGCCAGTGCGCTGTACACACGAAGACGGAAGATGATCGTTTTCAGATTAACCCGCTTTGGGACCCAGTTTCGTAAAATATCGGCTTCATGCTTCTAAAATGCCAGATCCGTGTGGACGAAACGCTGATACGGTACAAAATTTATACGTATACAGCTAAACGCGTCTCCGTGTGGACGGGGCCTAAAATGCATGTTTGAGTTGTTTTAACTGAAAGCTATCTAAAAAGCTTAAAGCTAAAATATGTCAGTGCCATTGTTTGTCTAAAGTTGCACACCATATTTTTTCTAAGACATATACTGTAAAAGCTACTTAAATGCCCTAATTGATCTAAGTCCTAGTCCTGGCCTAATCTAAGCCCTGTCTTTGAAACCAGGCCATTGGCATAATTTTAAAATGCTAAATATTAATGTTTATAAACATATACTGTAGACCAGGGAACACTTTACAAGACATTTAAACTAATATGCATTAAGTAATGCTTAACTAATGTACAGATAATCACAAGTTAATGTATGACTCATGAAGAAATAAACTATGTATTAATGATTACTAGCCTGACAAGCCAGACCCACATCAAGATGTTTGGTCTGGAAACCCACCACTGACAGGACTCAATCCGAGGGCGGGATAAACAGTTGTCTTTCAAACTTCCTCTGCACGCGATAGGATAGCGCTACAACCAACCAGATCAACTTGAAGCGGAGCTAGTTGAAGCTAGTAAACATGTGAAGATTAAACTTTCGCCGTATCCGGTTGGCAAAAATCTTCCCTTTTTAAGAATTACTTCAGTGCCATTCTTTTTAATTAATTTTGAATTGGTTAATAGTCATATGTCTCAACAAATAAAGCCATAACCTTTGCAAATTGTCAGCTAATGATTAATAAAGATTGACTAATGATTTTCAAAAATAATGGTGTGTTCCTTTAAAAAGGTTTGTTAAAGAATAGTTTGTCCTCTCCAGAAACCTAAAAAACTATCTTAAAGGGTTAGTTCACCCAAAAATGAAATTTCTTTCATTAATTACTCACCCCAATGTTGTTCCACACCCGTAAGACCCCTGTTCATCCTCGGAACACAGTTTAAGATATTTTAGATTTAGTCCGAGGGCTTTCTGTCCTTTGAATGTAAGTGTATGCCCACTTGCTGTCCACGTGCAGAAGGTAATGAAAACATCATCAAAGTAGTCCATATGTGACATCAGTTGATTAGTTAGTTCTCTTTTGAAGCGTTGACAGTACATTTTGGTCCAAAAATAACAAAAAATACGACTTTATTCAGCATTGTCTTCTCTTCCGCATTTTTTTTCAAACCTCAAATAAAGAATCAAATGGTCGTGAATCAGCGTATTGATTCGTGATTTGTATCGCCAATGTCACGTGATTTCAGAAGTTTGCCAGACACGCGATCTGAATCTTGAATCATGACCGTTTGATTCTTTATTTGAGGAACATGGAAGAGAAGACAATGCTGAATAAAGTCATATTTTTTGTTATTTATGGACCAAAATGTACTGTCGACGCTTCAAAAGAGAACTAACTAACCAACTGATGTCACATATGGACTACTTTGACGATGTTTTCATTACCTTCTGGACATGGACAGCAAGTGGGCATACACTTACATTCAAAGGACAGAAAGGCCTCTGACTAAATCTAAAATATCTTAAACTGTGTTCCGAGGATAAACGGAGGTCTTGCGGGTGTGGAACGACATAAATGATTAATGTTGTTAATGTCATTAATGAAAGAAATTTCATTTTTGGGTGAACTAACCCTTTAAGTTAACTCAACTAAAAAAAAAAAAATGTGTACGACTGACAACTTAATTTCAGTCAGTGTAACTGTTATTTACAAAAGTTGAGTAAACAAGAAAAAGTTGGGGAAATTAGAACTAAGATTTTTTTTTTTTTTTTTTTGTACTGGCTTATTTTATTTTTTTAATAAATGGTTTAGTTCTTTGTGAGTAATACACTAACTCATGAGTATCTATTATTTAAGCATGAATTAATGCATATAAGTTCAAAAGCAGTGTAAATTGTTACTGACCAGCTCCATTACTTAATGCACGATACAATTGCATGATACAATTTCTTTTTCTTCTTTTTTTTTTGTTGTGTTTATCACAATTTTGTTGTGATAAACACTGAACACACAGAGAAAAGGGGTATCAAAATTGTACCTTTAGGGGAACAACATCTTGTCACTAGGGAAGTGCCCTTAAAAGGACATTATTGTACCTTTTTTTTACAATAAAAGGTTCATAGTAGTACCTTTAGGTACGTATTTGCATTATAATATGCACATTTTAGAAGTTAAACAATTACAAATATGTCCTTCTAAGGGGGGTTCTGCTCCAGCAACAAGCTGTTGTACCCCTATAGGAAAAATTTTGAGACCCCTTTTCTCTGTGAACGTTACGACCATTATGATTATGAGATGGTGAATAACATTGATTATCTCTTCATCATGGCACCTTTTTGTGGGTGGGAGATAATAGGCAGTTAGCGAACATTTTGTCCTTAAAGTTAACGTGTTAAAAGTGAGAAAAATGGCCAGCGTAAGGAATTGAGTGAGTTTGACAAGGGCCAAATTGTGATGGCTAGATGACGATGGCTAACATCTCAAAAACTGTGACAGGATCATTAGTGGCCAAGGCTCATAGATGCATGTGGGAAGCGAACGCTGACCCATGTGATCCAATCAAACAGACAAGCTGTAGCTCAAATTGCTCAAGAAGTTAATGATGGTTCTGATATTAAAGGTGTTAGAATACATATTTTTACATATGGGGCTGCAGAGCCGCAGACCAGTCAGGATGCCCATGCTAACCCCTGTCCATCGCCACAGCAGTGGGTACATGAACATCAGAACTGGACCACGGAGCAATGGAAGAAGGTGGCCTTGTCTGATGAATCACGTAGATGGCAGGGTGCGCTCCGTACCTGGGAAACATATGGCACCAGGATGCACTATGGGAAGAAGGCAAGTCGGCGGAGACAGTGTGATGCTTTGGGCAATGTTCTGCTGGGAAACCTTGGGCTGTGTCATCCATGTGGATGTTACTTTGATATGTACCACCTACCTAAGCATTGTTTCAGACCTTGATGTACATCCTTTCATGGAAACGGTATTCCTAGGTGGCTGGGGTCTCTTTTAGCAGAATGTGCCCTGTCACAAAACAAAAAAATGGTTCAGAAATTGTTTCAGGAGCACAACAACTGGTTTGAGGTGTTGACTTGGCCTCCGAATTCGCCAGATCTCAATCCAATCAAGCATCTGTGGGATCCATGGAAGCCCCACATCACAACTTACAGGACCTAAAGAATCTGCTGCTAACGTCCTGGTGACATATCCCACAGGACACCTTCAGGGTTCTAGTGGAGTCCATGCCTCGATGGATCAGGGCTGTTTTGGCAGCAAAATAGGGACCAATATTAGGAAGGTGGTCATAAAGTTATGCCTGATCGGTGTAAAACCTGGCCGTTTTGGTTCAAGGTTCCATAAGCAATTGCAACCCGGTCCATTTTACTTGTTTACAAAGCTTAATCTACACTGAGTCCGATATGACAGCTGGACATTATTTAAATCATATACCAGTAAAGTAGCAGCTACATGAGGTTGTAAAATGGCTAAGATCCCCTTTAGTAAAGCTAAAAATGAGAATATCTCAGACTTTAATTGATAATTAGTGGTACTGATCCTTGATGATTTTTTTACAGCCTTTGCCTTCCAGATTATCCTCTGTTCTTCTGTTTCCCCCATATCACACTTCTTTGAACCGTTATCATCTCATTTGATCTGTTACACTGATATGTTGGAGGCACAGCCGTAATGAAACTTTATGCCTAAATGAGATGCTTTGCTCCAACAAGATAGCAGCTTCAGTAAGACACTGTTTTACAAACTGCTGTTTATTTCTTCACAAACATAAACAATAGGAAAAACAGATGTTTCATAAAAATGATAGGAAGCTGAAACAGTAAAGTGCAAAAATTGGATAACGGATGTACTGAGCTGCAGTACATATAAGGGATTTCATAAAGGTTTAGATTGTCTGTTCTACTGTTCTATTAACTCTCAGAGTGTTTGGCATTGTAATGGATAAGATAATATTAAAATGTTTGGTCTTGGAGGAATAGAGCTGCTACGCTGCTGCTTTTATAGCTACTGCCAATATACATAACATGCTGCTGTGTAAGACATGCTGCTGCTTTTAAATCTTTAAAATAAAAGGTCTTATAAAATGAGGAGTCAAAGTCCTCACTTTTTATATATGTCAAATGTAAATGTATGCTCCTATTACAATTGTTTTGTGGTAAATAAACATTACATAAAAAAGAGACCAAGTACATTCTATTTTGTATTTTTACACTATAATGTTCTATTCATTAAAACCAAGTATACATTTAACCAAGTTAGTGTTTTATGCATGTTTAAGTTTATCTCACAACTGGTAAAGATTTAAACAATATATTTTATTTGTGTACTAATGTTTCCCTTTTTTTATTATTAGTCTGCTTATTTTTAGCAGTCATCAAGCTTGTAGTACACACTGGTCACAGACACTAAGATGTAGGCTATAGTTTCCCAAAGCTGAGTGCTCACAAAAAAATAAAATAAAATAAAAATAAAAACAGAAAACAGAAAACAGGTTTTCAGGTCATTTCAAGTTTGATTATGATGTGACAAAGCAGATATATGAGTTGTTTACTTGTTAATTTGTCTTCCCATTAACAGCATCCTTGTCTTCATTCGGGCTGATACCAGAATGCACAGCTAATTGAAATGAATGGGGAAAAGTCATGTGAGAGGAGGCAATGGCTCCATCGCACTATGATTGGATATCAAAACTGATCATATCCAATCATAGCTATTGCCTCCTCTCACATGACTTTTCCCCTTTCATTTTAATTACCCCAAACAAAACTCAGTGTACTTGGAGGAAATGCCCCTGCAATATAGCATACATAAATTACCTGTAGATCTATACAGGTGGAGCTGGGGAAGGTGTAGGCTTCTTAATGCATGCTGCAAACTGCTTTGCAGACGCTGACCAAGTATTTGAAAGTTGAGCAGCAAGCTTTTTGGCTGCTATACAGCAGTGTAGGAATATTTAGGAATAACCAATGAACAAGGATCGAGCCAACACAAACATCACATTCCAGAGATCCAGAGACCCACCCTCTCCCACTATTAGCGAGTCATAAAACTAATCCATAAAACAAATCCATGGGGCCAAATGATGAAAACCCAGTGCATGGACAGGATTGGTCTGGGACTTGGCCTTTGTTTATTCCACAAACGTAACGTCTGGACCACAGGAAACAAGGGGCACCTCCATGACCCTCATGCATAAATAATAGTCTTATCAGTACACAAAGAGATGCTAAAAGCTTTCAAAAGGCCCAAAATCAGCATAGACATTAAACAGGGACACTTGACTTACCCCTCTCCCTCGATCTGCACATGCCAAAGACTATTTGAACATCACACAAAAGACCTCACAGAAACTCAGACACGAGTACTAAGCCATAACTTCAGAATCAATAATATGAATTAATCGAAACTTGACACATAGTATATGTATTATGTATGTCTACATAACCTGTGAAATCATTCCGGTGTGTTCTGTTTGATGGATAAATGATGTCCAGTATTTTGATGCAAAGTAGATTTAAGCTTGCTCCAAATGACATTTCGTTGCAGTGTACATTTTTTTAGTTTGTGTATATTAGATTGTTTCAATAAAGTCTTATTTTTTCATCTATACAAGTGTCTTGTGTTAAACTGTTCGATTTTTTTACCTTGCTCATAGACAGTGAACAAAAAATTTATGATATTATTACTGTTGGCCATGAAGTAAAAATCAGAATTATTAAAATACTCTAATGTCAACATCAGTGGATGAATAGTTGATAAGGTGTTCAACATAAATTCTGAATTATTTATATGTAATTCGGTTCTCTTTCCCTGTAATTCAATTCCCAATTGAGTTATTTGATCCAAAATAATCCTACAGCAGTAACCAATCATCTGTGCTCTAGAGAACAGCTGAAAAATTGCATGTTTCCATACTATTGTAATGATTCTGGGTTTTTGTTCATGTTTTCCTGTTTGTCTTGTGTCCTCATGTGATCTTGTGTAATGTTCTATTATTGGTTCGTTGTTTGATCATTGATCATAGGTGTGTCTTGTTTAGTCATTAGTCTCTGGCTGCATCCGAAACCTGGAAAATACTGCCTTCGAAGGACACTGAAGGCAGGAAGGCATCAAGCCACGGCCCAATCTAGTGAATGCTTCATCAGACTTCTTGTCTCCTGAGAGACCTTCATCTGATCGATTTTTGAAGGCAGCACATATGTATCCTTCGCTGCCTTTGATATCCCACAATCCTGTGCTTCCCATTCAGTGGCAGTTGAGCTGGGGGAAACAGATGATGTTCAAAGGTTGCGTTTGCTGGTCAGTTTGTGTGTAAATGTACGTTTTTACCAATATTTTGCACTTCTGATGTCATTAGTGAGAAATTACTAATGTAGTAATTAAATATTTGTTTAGTTCTCACCAAAGCTCGCTCTATTTTCCTGTAGATCATTAAACTGTTACACTGCCTTAGAAATATGTCCAAAATTTGTTTTGTGAGGTGCCTTCATGCACAAAACACTGCCTTACAAGTCATTGTCTGA
The DNA here is from genome assembly GCF_024679245.1 of Pseudorasbora parva. Classification (NCBI taxonomy): domain Eukaryota; kingdom Metazoa; phylum Chordata; class Actinopteri; order Cypriniformes; family Gobionidae; genus Pseudorasbora; species Pseudorasbora parva. Next base: position 28,521,979 of record NC_090172.1, read on the forward strand.
TAAAGCAGTGAGGCAATGAGTCAGCTGCCTAGGTTTTCGGACGCAGCCTCTGCGTATTTAAGCCCTTATGTTTTCCTTGTTCCCTTGTCAAGCGTTGTATGTTCAATGGTGTTGGTAAGGGTCTGGTCTGGTCAAGTTCTAGACATTGTTTTTGTTGTATCTTTTCCTAAACTGCACTTGGCATCATCATCTAAACTTGCCTCCAGTGGACAATGTGTTACAACTATATAGTAAGCGAAAAACAGTATGTGACAAAAGAATGTCTGAATTTAAAGTACTCATAAAAGAGGTAAAATATACTCCGATTAACTACTTCTTCCGGCATGATTCTGAAGCTTGCATATGATTTACACTTTACTATCCTATGAGGCCAAGAGAGATGATTTGTGAATGGCAGTAAAGCAACGTAACGCTTTAGCGTTATGTTAAAATTTAGCATGTCTAGGTTACATTCATACACACATTCATACCATATAGAAGTCTTTTTTGGCACTTTTGAAGTAATTAGTTATTCAAATTAATTACCTACTAGAAAGTGCCTGATTTTGAATGCAGCCGATGTGATTGCAAGCAGATTGGTTAAGGACCTATCAGCCTCCGCATTCTGGAGTTTCATGACAGAACTTGTATTTGATTGGGGAGAATTGAAGAGGATTTTTGTATGTATGTGTGTTTGTGTTTGCCAGGATCTCCCAATATGAGTATCCCCTGGTGAGAGACCCTCTTCCTAGCCAAAAAAACAGAAGGAAAAAAAATCTAGAAAATATTTACTTTGCATTTTGTTGACAGCATTTTTCACAGTTTTCTCAGCTGAAACCCCATGCATTTTTGTATTAAGAGAAAATTATAGTGGACAAGTTGAAGAAATCATTGTACTCAGTCTTCATTATTTTATTTTCCTAATTGCAACATCTGAAACCTCAAACAACAGTCTGCTGTTTTGTAAGGCTTTGTCTTCCCCAGAACTGTTTTCTCTCCACTTTTTGTTTTCTTTATTCATGGTTCTTTGTATTCAGTTCATTTTCATTTTCCCTTTTCAGCGTCCTGCTCCCATCCAATCTCACCTTCTTCCGAATCTCTCTTCTCCCACATTCTTGTGTCTTTCTGATCTTCTCCTACATCATCCCTCCCTTTCCTCGTCATAAGCCCTCTGCTCTGCATTCACCAGCCTCTACTCATCTTCTTAATCTTCTTACACAATTTGCATATTTTCTCTGTAATTTTATTCGCTCGCAGTCTTTTTTCCCCTTCTCCCAGGTTGCATTTAAATAATACAAATCTGTTCTATATTTGTCAACTGTGTGATGATCTTACATTTATGAATATAATTGAATATGTTCCAGCCTTTGGAAGCTGTTGCCAGAGGGCCTGAAAATAACAGAGAGGCATCTGGAGCCCCACTTTATAGATCTAGATTCCAATCATAATGTAAGCCGTTTGCCATGTTCTTTGCCCCGGGGGCTCCCGTCCTCCAGCGGTCTGACCAATAGACATTGTAGCGAAGAAGTATGTCAAATTTCAAAGGGTAGATGAGCATATATCATCTCAGAATAACACAGTTCAGAGTAGTAGTTCAAGATATTCAACAGATGGCACACAAAAAAAAAAAAAAAAAAAAAAAAAAATCCATGCATTGCCTCAATTGTAACCTGTATAGTTCGATTTGGTTTCATTTTCACTGTGTTCCTATTTTGCCTGTTTTATTGGCTGTTAATTAGTTTCCACACACCGGTTTCTGTTCCCCTTGATTAGTTAAATTAGTTTAATGAGGTTTTTAATGTTTTCAGGGAATAGGAAAACAAAGCAGTAGATTTAATAAAGACTTTTGTTTCCCTATTCCTTTCGTCATGCGCTTTATTACAGCTACACATGACATGACAGTGTTGAAATGTTTAGGATTCACAATGGTATTTGGATGTTGGTGTTACTGATGACAAACAGGCGATTAAACATTAATAAAATTAATAATATGGCAGACAACTTTACACTCAATGTAAAGCAATGTGCTGAGTTTTATGTGTTGTTTTAATATTATTTAGATACTATTATAATATTTATTAATATCTGAATTAGCTAATTAATTAGCTTTTACATTTACATACAAATAAAAGCTAACTCAAATTGCCCTCTAAGGAGTGGATTCTGACACTCCATAAACAGAAAAATGAGTACAGGATGGTGATGAAGCAAAAGAGGACCAGAGGGAGAGAAGGAGGTTCAGACAAGGGCTGACATCTTTGGAGGAAATATTTACATCTTATACAATCTATGAATGATGCACAAGATCAGAACTTCTATTCATAATTCATTTAAATGTTTGAGTTCCCTGTGTTGCAGCTTAAGATTCCTTGGACTGCTTTTCTAGACAAGAAAACTACTGATCTTGTTGGACCTAATGACATTCTTGCAGTTTACCATAAAATGAGTGAACCAAAGCCTTCATGGAAACAATCTCTGACATCATCTGTGAAATTGCCCCCTCTCCAGGTCCCTGAAAGAGATCACCGAACAATGGAAAGGAAAAATGCCATATATATCTTTCATCAATTTGCTTGTGTTTACCACGATGGCCTCATATTTTGCTCAAACTTTCATCTTTTCCTCAGATTTTGATGTGTTGCTCTTTCACAGACTGTTGGTCTACATTACTTCTGATGGCTTGTTTTCCTCCTTTGATGTTGCAGAGCTCTTAAAAGTCTATCCGGAGCCATAAGGAGAGAGAAGCACTTCATATCGATATACTGCCGTTGTACTTCATACACCGCTCGTGATCCATATTCCATTGATTCTCTATGACTCTTCACACTTGTTAGATGCTTGTGAATTGCAGGCCCTCTGCAGTAAAAGACTCTCACTTCTGTTCGCCTCTCCAGTGAATCGAAATTCTCTCAGTGTATAACACGTCGGTATGCTTCACAGGCTTAATATTTCACAGTTAGTGAGAGCTGGCATCAAAGAATACACAACTGCTGCATTTTACAATGATGTTGGTCGCTGTAGTGAGGAGTTTATTCCATCGTTAGTTTTATATAAAGGGCTTAGAGCTCTTTTTCGTAACAGTTCACTCCCACTGAGGCTTTGGCTTCCAGCTGCCAAGCTGAATGAACAATTCTGATGAAGAAATGATTCATTCGGTTATAATGGCAACAGATCCTAGGAGTTTATATGCTCTGCCTGTGAGACATGCCGTAAGGCATGAGTGTTGGATTCTCAACTGTTTTGCTATTGTGCCCATCAGGATTGTGCTGTGATGTTTGTGATCCATGAAGAGGAAGGGCTGATCGTTGGGAGTGTTTCAGTCCAAATATTTACCATTATTACAAATCAGAGTGTCCACGATAACGAAAAAGGAACATGCCAAGTTTAAATGTACTCTTTGTGTGCATGTTGTTTTTTTAATGTTTTTATTTTTATTTTTATACAATTTTCAATAAATGTTTAACCCATTGTTTTCTTAGACCTGTGAGCACATCTTACAAGAGGACCTGGGAGGTAATCCAGAAAGCAGTTTATGTGACATACCCTGGTATATTTAAGAGTAAGTTAGCGGATAACCTCAACTTTTGATTCCAAAAACTGAGGTAACTTTCAGGGTATGTAAGTAACCATGGCAACTCACTCTCTGAACATAACCTGCTCTGGATCAAGTTATGTTCCAGGGTTTGTTTGCTTACAGTTTTTGCCCGTTGCTTGAACACATTTTGCAAAACTTTGCTCACTCTGCCAAAACTCTACACACAAGTAAACATGACACAACACTGGCAAATATGCCATTCACATCTGTGTCAAATTGAAACTCTACTATCAAAACCTTAACTCTGCTATCAAAACTTAACATTTCTTTGTCAAAATTGAACTCTGATGACAAAACGATACACACTTGCATCATATGAATACACTTTCAGATCAGGGGGAACACACTAGTTTACTTTATATAAAACACTGTAGTCTTTAATTTTCACTGTTTTTATTCAGTTCATCGGTTAGCATTCTGTGAAGCAATGCACTTACAGTTTCTGTTCTTTTTTTCCAACAAAGGTTTTCACAACAACCAAAAATGAAAGTCCTGAAATGTTACAAATGACATAATACTGTACATCATAGTACTATACTTCACTCTACAGTACAATCTCAATGGTACAGTGTTATGTACTGTACTGTATGTTACACAAAACTAACATTTTTTGTTACAAATGGAGCACCTCTCTCTCTCTCTTTCTCTCTCTCTCTATCTCTCTCTCTCTCTCTCCCTGCCTCAATGCTTGAACAGTTTAAAAATGGCTTAACTGTGGCCTATTTGTGGTTGGCTGATTGGTGTTCAGTTTTGCAAGTAAGTGCCTTCAGGTATGTATTTGAGTTGCTGCAATTGCACGATGTGTATTGTATTTTGGATACACGTGTTTTCCAAATGGCACCCAGAGATTTCATTTTTGAACAAAAGCGCCCACTACTGGCAGAACCTTTGCAATGGACTGAACTGGAACGCCCTAAGCCCTTGATCACTTGGAATCCACATTGGAGTTGATTTATCATTTATTTATTTCCTTTACGAAATTATTTAATGCAACATTATTGTTACATTATTATATTGTGTGTGCATCAGTCGTCCATGAGGAGCTGTCAATTTTTTTTTTTAATGTTTATTTATAATTAAAGTGTTTAAACATCCTTATACCACCTCCTTTCCCCCCTAACAACATACATCATTACACTTACATTACTTTGGACAAATAACAAAAGATGGCAATATCCAAAATCCTTGAGCTTATGGGGATTTTTTTTCTTGGAAAAGTAAACAGTTTTTTGAAAATGTAAAAATGTTGAATGTTTTCTGTGATGGGTAGGTTTAATTAGTGTAGGGGTATATAATATACAGTTTTGTACAGTATAATAATCATTAAACGTGTATCATTAGGTCTATGGGGAGTCGTAACACATGACATTTTAAAACCTGAAAAAAAAACTAAACTTGTTTTAAATGCATATAACCATGTAGCCCCAGACTGGTTACCTTCTGAAGCTAAGCAGGGCTGAGCCTGATCAGTACCTGAATGGGAGACCTCCTGAGAAAACTAGGTTGCTGCTTGTAGAGGTGTTACTGAAGGCACTCACCCTGTGGTCTGTGTGGGTCATAATGCCCCAGTATAGTGATAAGGACACTATACTCTAACAAACACTGTCCTAAGGATGAGACTCTCTTCGGTCATTAAAAATCAGAGGATGTCCATTGGCCCCTGTCCATCGTGGCCTCCTAATCTTCCCCCTCTCCTGCTTGGCTTTATCACTCTGTCTCCTCTCCACCAGTCAGCTGGTGTGTGGTGAGCATTCTGGTGCAATATGGCTGCCGTCGCATCATCAAGGTGGATGCTGCACATTGGTGGTGGTTGAGGAGATTCATATATATATGTGGAAAGTAGCGAGGCGGAGGAGCGACGACACTAGAAGACGAGAGAAGACCAGGCCTGGATTTTGATTTGTGTTTTTTTTATGTTTTATTATGTGTGTTGTGGGCAGTCGTCCGTGAGGGGCTGCCCGCGTTACTTTTGTTTTGTTTATTTATTTTGAATTAAAAGTCTTTGAGTGTTCGCATGTTCCTGCCTCCTTCCTTCCCATCTAAAAACTTTATTACACTGGTGTCCAGACCCGGGAGGAAGGAGGGACATGCTGTCGAAGAGCCCTTGCTGCTGAGGGGGGCGAGGAGGTCGGGCAGCGTGGATGGATGAAGACTGCAAGGGCTGCCGGAGGGGGTGGTGCTAGAGTGAAGAAGATAGGACAAAGAGCTCGCTGCCGTGCCCCTGGGTCGAGGTGGAGTGGCGGCCGTCCGAGAGGGGGTGGAGGACTCGCCGTGCTTGCCGTGAGCCGGATAGGGGAGGAGCAGGGAGCGCGGGGCTCGCTGCTGGCTCCCTCAGTAGAAGGAGCCACCGCCGGCCGCGAGGGGGCGGAGAAGGATCGAGTCGTCCACGAGGAAGAGCCCCTCCGCTGGCTGAGGACCGAACAGCAGTGTGTCCGGGGAACCGAACCATTTTTTTTTTCTTGTCTCATTCTGTCGCTCCTCATGCTCCCGGCTCCGTTTCTCTTGCCTCTGTGTCCTTACCCCCAGGCACCGCAGGGTTAGGGGGGAGTAGAGCGCAGTCTCGGGAGTGCCCTCCGGCCTGTGAGGGGCGATGGGGTTATGCGGCAAGCAGTGAGGCGAGGGGCCGTGAGAGCGGGCCAGTGACGAGTGCTAATGAGTGCCAGCTGCGCGCCACATCAGTCTCGTCTCCTGGCGGAGTGACGGGAGCATAAAAGGAGGAGCGACGACACTTGAAGGCGAGAGAGGACCAGACCTGGATATTGATTTGTGTTTTGTTTATGTTTTTTAATGTGTGTGTGGGCAGTCGTCCATGAGATATGACCTGCGTTACTTTTGTTTTGTTTATTTACTTTGAATGAAAAGTCTATATATATATAGTATAAGATTTGTAATGTAGAAACGTCTAGGTTACTAATGTATCCCCCATTCCCTGATGTAGAAAACAGAGACGTTACATCAGAATACTGATGTAGTCAGTATATGTATGGGTTTCATTTTTAAATCTTTTTTTATTTTATTTTATTTTTTATTTTATTTTTTAGTAAATAAACATCGGCCATTGTCACCCTGATATCAAAGGTCTCCTCTTACTCTCTATGCCAAACACAAAGCCTTGTGTTTCTCACACGGACTTTAAAAAAAGCAAGATGTTGCAAATTGCAGAGAAAAATAGAGTGATGAAGTAAGGTTTCCAGTAAGTGCAGAGATTGGTTTGAGTCGTTGGGCTCGGAGCATGCCTGATTTGGCCTGCTGAAATGTGAGAGTCATAAGAGGATTGCAGTGGTTTCCTGCTGGCCAGCTTTAATCAGTGCAGAACTGCAAGTGTCTACAGCCACAGATTATGTGGAGATAGCATGACAAGAACCCAGTCCTGCCAGCATGACTAGATAGCACATGGGGCACTGTACTTACTAATTAGACAGCGTAGAGGAGTCAGGGAGAGAGCAAGAGTCGTGTGTGTGTGTGTGTCCATGTCTGTAAGAGGTAAACCACTGTGCATTGTTTGTGCCCATGGGGATTGTCTTCATAAGCCCTGCAAAATGCGATATGTGAAGTCGAGCGTTTGTGCGGCATATCTTTGTTTCTCTCTGTTTGCCTTTGAACACAAATCAACATTTGTTTACTTCTCTTTGTACATGCGTGTGCATGTGTGTCTATGTGAGTGTGTGCACATCGCCCAGGGCCAGATAATACAAGAGAATGCCAGTGAACCTTGTAAGAGCTACTGTCGTAATCCGGCTAGTGCAGACGCAACCAAGCTGAAACAATACCGATCTATTGGGTTGTTCACACTGACCTGAGATCAGGGACTAGACTGAACTGGCAAGCAGATTCTGACTCTTACCTTATGAAACGATGCACATGATTCATTGCCTGAATGACTTAATTCCTTCAGCATGACAAAGTTCTACAATACCGACCATTTCTGATAAAAACAACCCAACAACTCCATTGAGAAGGCCAAGGTTGGCTAACACAAAAGGACAGACAAATAGCTTATGTTGTATGGCAGTAATAAATAAGGTTGTGCAATGCACCATTAAAGCTTTTGATATGTTAAAAACTGAAGTGTAAAGTTCATATGAGTGTGCTGTCGAAATCAATTACCTACCATCAATAGAAAGCAATTGGAAAGCAACGTGGAAATAGAGACAAAGCGGAAATGCAGAGACAGAAAATGAAATGCCTCTGCCTCCTCATTTGAACATACTGACTAAGCAAACTACATAAGACTGCTTCTTATTGATTTATTATTTAAGTGTCTGTTTTGAAAAATTACAGTGCTACTGCCTACAGACCTTCCCATTGTTGCCAAAAAAAAAAAATACGATTTGTGCAATTTACCCCTCATTAAAATAAATAAACAAATAAATGAAACGCACAGAACATTGCTTCAGGGGAAAGCAAATTTGGTCCTGGTGCTGTTATCCTCCTATCCAATCAAGGTAATCTGCTGACACAAAACTCTTGTTAAACATGGTAATGCAGACAGATTAATGTGCAGAAAGCTTGATAGCACCCAACAAGATCTTAATTAAAAGTGGGATGTAGGTATAGATGTGGAATATTTGCTGGAAGTGTTTCGAAGTAGACTAATTGGTGTAATAATTGCTGTGACACAAATAGTTCAATTAGAAACTGATTGTCTCATTACAGCGATATGCAAGTCTAGTAGTAGCTGAACTCCCCTAGGCTTAACTTGAAGTGCAGTGTGATATTGGGAAGTGTTGGTGTGAAGGTAACCTGGGTGCAGGGTTTCCAGGTCTGGGTAACAAAAATAGCCCAGTGGCCTAGCTCGGTGATCTGTACAACAGGATTGCTCAATACTACAGCCGGCACCAAAAAACACCAGTGTTTGAGCGGCCATAGCTATTCCCAACTGGGAGAGCATCATAGACTTGAGCCAAAACATAAAAATCACCCAATTTGCAGCAGTCAAGATTTATTTTCAGTATACGTGCATGTAAATATGAAAATATATAATATAACTATATAATATATTTTTTTTTTGCATTCTGACAAGTAAATTTCAAAACAGAAAAATGCACACACACACACACACACACACACACACACACACACACACACACACACACACACACACACACACACACACACATATATATATATATATATATATATATATATATATATATATATATATATGTTATGATTATATTTCCAGAAATAATGTATTTTTGGATTGTGAGCGTTCTATGTGAAATGAGCTATGGCCGTCGCGGATGACAGGCTGCGTTTGAATGATCGATCCTGATGTCAAGCCGATAATATTAGCTTACAAAACCTTCTTTTGATGTTCTAGTTGGTCCGTGTTTTTGTTTTTTTAAGAGTATTTGTGCCAGTGATCTGATTTTGATTCATTTCACCATTTCGGTGACACGTGAGTGCAGTGGTATCATCAATAAATAGTCAAATTGCCTTTTTGTCTCGCGTATACTTTTTGCTTGGCCCCTTACCAACGAACATGTTGAAAGCGAGGTTCGTAACAGTTCTGCGTACAGTGTAGGCCTAATGTATTTGTAGAGTGTGTGTGGGGGGGAGGGGGGGTGATGGGGGTTGTTATGGCGACGGCGTGGGTATGTTGATTGTTAGTGAAGGCCCTGACTGAAACCCCACGGTGCACTACTGTATATATACACTGTGAAAAAAAGTCTGGTCTCCAATTGAAAGTTGGAGACAGATCACATCTAATTTTTTCAGTTGGCCGAATTAAATTTCTGTGTATTAAATTGCATCAATTCACAGAATTTCAATTTGGCCAACTGAAAAATTTAGATGTGATCATTCACTAGGCTGTTTAAATTATTAAAACTAGAAGCTTATCTTAACTTTAATGTCATGTGAACTATACTTTTATGTCCCTCTTTGGCTACTGTACTTTCAAAATGGAGGGCCAACAGGGCGACCAGCATTCGAACCCCTCACCCGTATGTATTTTTTTAATGGCATATTATAAACTTACCAGAATACTTTACTTAAAAGATGTAAATATACATTAATGAACACATATATTTTTGAAAAAACTAAGTGTTTTTAGCTAAGAATAAACTAATAAATTTACACAGTGTAGCTTTAAATGCATGTGTGTTTGGGACAGAGGGGAACACGGTTGCATTTGATATGCCCATCATAAATCAAAGCAGGAGAAGGACAGGTGTCAGAGGAGAACACCAGAAAAGGTGATAGAATGGACGATATTCATCTGTATTTGCAATGCACGAGCCACGGTTGAGCTGCATGAGACAAATGCTGGCAGGGTGAATGCACAACAGGGGCGCGTGGCTCCCGTTCTCCATACACACACACTTCAGCCCTGTCAAAGCACTGCTTGCGCGTATGGTGTAAAGCCGGCATTATATGATGCTGGCGCATCCTCCAACTCCGGCCAGCCTTCCTTATCTCTCCCACCTGCCATTTCTACATGTGACGTGACCTACAGCGCTACACTTTAACTTTCTTTTACTTCTTTTATTGTATGTCCACACACACCTCTTATTTCACACAAAAAGGACACCCACTGTCTGAGGTAACATACGGTCATGAGGCTACATTTTTGGCGTTTAGTCTCAACCCCGACACTTTCATGTGAACGAGAACAACTTCTTGATGCTGAACAGCTAGTTGTCTTGATTGTGCCAGAACGGGCCAATCATCTATATAGTTCAGAACACGGATGCTCTGGAGTCTCAGAGGAGCCAGAGTTGCATCCACGCATTTCTTGAATGTGCAGGGAAATAAAGCTAGGCCGAATGGAAGAAACTGATACTGGTAAGCTTTGCCCCCGAAAAGCAAACCTGAGGAACCTCCTGTGTTGAGGAAGGATGGAGACGTGGAAGTATGCGTCCTTTAAGTCTATTGTGAAAAACCAGTCCTTGTACCTGATTTTTGATCTACTTCAGCGTGAGCATCTTGAACTTTAGTTTCTTAACTGCGATTTAACAGACACAGATCTAGAATAGGACGCAGCTCTCCATCCTTCTTCGGAACTAGTACCGTCTGTAAAACCCAGACTCTCTGCTGTGTGGAGGGACCCTCTCTATAGCCTCTTTTTGTAGAAGAGTCTGTACTTCTTGTTCCATAACCAGAGCCTGCTTGGGGCTGACCACTGTGGATACCACCCCATTATCTACCATCTACAGGACCCAATCTGAGATATTTGGCAGAAGTTTCCATGCTGCCAGAAAATCTACTAAGGGAACCAGCCTCTCGAGTCCAGGCACTGGCGTTTGTTGAGCGGTTCTCTCGGTGCCCTGAAATGGCGCATTAGCAAGGAGCAACCAAACAACCCTTTTTGAGGCTTCCTCCGCGGAAGACCGCTGCACCCTGAAGCACATTAGATGGCAGGGTTGGCAAAACGGCCTACTGATGGCACCGAAGAGGGACGGGCACTGTGTAATTAGGTGAACACCAGCTGAATATAGTGAATAGTATTTATCATTTGATTCCTCAGAATCAAATGCAGCCAAATATCAAACAGACAAGTAAAAACGGTCTAGATGAGAGGCTGGATATTCATATTACATTTTTTTCTCAATTTTTCAACCCTTAATCTACACATTGCCTCAGCAAATGCAAGATCTGAGCCATGATCTGTAGCAATTCGATTCTTATTGTAGATGCAGACCCATATCTAAGCGATGCCTCGGCAAACACGCAATCTGAGCTACTAGAAGCAACCCCGTAATCTATGTGCTGCCTTGGCACACACAAGATCCGAGATCAAGTCACAGAATCTGTATTGTAGACCCGTGAACTACACGCTACCTCTGCAAACAATCAATGTGTCTCAAGTAACAGTATTTGTGTGTAAGCAACTGAGAAAAACTGTAAGAGCCAAGGGAATCTGATCAGATTTTTTTTTTGTGGAAAAGGGTAGTATATAGCCAATTGACTGATGATGATCTCCTTTCCCATGATACCACTGCAAGACACTATTCTTAATTTAATTAATAATTGAGTAGTCAACATAAACAAATATGGTGAAATGGGGCAACCCTGACGTATTCCCAGCTGCAGTTCGAATCTTGGAGAGGTACATGTTTAAGCTTTATGGAGGAATTCCCGTTGACATATAAACTGCTCTAATGAACAGGTTCCCAAAACCAATTTTTTCTAAAGTTTTGAATATAAAATAATGTTCAATAGAATCAGAGGCTTTGTAAAAGTTAAAAAGAAAAGGCATATAGCTATCATCCTTCAATAACTCTGAATAGTCTAACAGGTCAAGAACCGCCCACCCTAATATTGTTTGAAATGAGTCTGATTGCGTTTCATCTATTATGTTCTCTTAAGGCTACCTTGGAGGCTGAGTGTGTGTTTTTGTGCTTGGGGGAAAGTTTGCGGATAACTCTGCTTGCCGTTGTCTTTGTGCACAATCTTTTAAACAGGCCGTAGGGATTGAGAGTTGGGTCCTGCTTTGATCACACTGCATTGGAACTGCTGGCGCAGGCACACTGCAGAGTTTGTTTCAAGCCTGCATGAGTTAGAGAGTGTCTCAGCGTATCTCGCTCATAGACTTTGGAGTGCCAATGCAGATTGTAACCCCTTACTGATGAGCTGTGCTGTTAATGGTATAGCTGAGAAGTGAAATTGTTGTTCTGCTGCATGCAAATTACACCACTTTTTATTCCACGTAAATTATGCTAATTCCAAAGCAACGAGCAGCGATCAAGCTGTGTGCGGTAAGATTCAATGGCATGCATCCTTGTACCTATTTGATCCACCAGACAGATTTGTCTACTGAGAAACATAGGCCTACATTAAATAAATTGTTCCACCAACAACAGTTCAGTCATTCCCTGTGACACAAATTACAAATCAGACATAGACTTTAATGTGCAATCTGCTCCATGTGCGCCAAGTTTATTTCCTTTGAAAGAGAGCGTGAAAAGTATGTTGGTGGTAAAAAGAATTATCTAAAAGGATGTGCTGGTATATAGTCCAAAAGCACTGGGGATTTTCACTGTTTGTATCACTCCGGTTGTCTGTGTTTGTGCATTGCAGACAGACAACATGTGGATTATTGGTGGGGATTCAATGTAGATTTATACACCAGCAGGTGGTGGTGAGTCAGTCATTTGAATAATTAGCTCAACTGATTCATTCAAAACACTGATTCATTCAAAAGCGAAGCAACTGCCTTTTTAATGACTCATTGAGTGAATATTTCAACATGGCTGTATATGGCTGCTTTTAATAAATTACATTTAAATATATTCATTACATTTTAAAATATATAAAAACTGAAACATTTTTAAAATGTTATTGATAATATTACTGTTTTGTTGTATTTTTTTATTAAATAAATGCAGGCTTCTTTTTGTTAAATTTTTGTTTTAATCTCAATGTTTTTAATGGTAGGGGAGAGAGGATGGTTGCATTTTTTTCAGTTTCTCAGACCTTTTCTGTTTTTATTTGAAAGCCAAAATTGTAATACATTCAACTCAAATCTTTCATCCATCCACCCACAGCACCGTAATGTGTTTACATATGATAATATACATACAATTTATGTTGAAAGACATATACAAATTTTGCAACTGACCCCATAAAAGGGGATGGTTGAAACATTCATTAAAATGTAATCAAAAATTATTCCTTTTTGCACTTTATTTTTTATAGTCTTCACGTTAAATTACAGGTTTTTTTCCAACTACTTACACACATTTTCAAAACTATGTTTACACACAATTCCCCACACTGCACAAATGCAAAATGCCTCACATCTCCTTCAAAATTTACAATTCATTCAAAATGCCACAAACACACGTCAGAATGAAAGCATTTGCATCAAATGGCAAACACTTCTTTCAAAACAGTACATTTTTGGATATTCCGTGTAAATGCTGTTGTTCTAAATCTAAACCTTTTTGGTCTTTTATAGGCTTAAATCAACATTTCAATGTAATGTTACGAGTACACTATAAACACCAATGCATTGTAGAAACTGAAAATATTTATTAGGCCAAACATTACTGTTTGTATACAGTAGCATACAACAAAACCATAAACATATGTAAACCAAAAGTGTATTCTTTATAATACGTGTGTGTGTATGTGTGTGTGTGTGTGTGTGTGTGTGGGGGGGGGGTCCAAATCCCCTTTAAGCCCAATTTATACTTCTGCGTCCAGTGTACGCCATAGCTATGTTGTAGGCTATTTGTTGCACGTGTATACCCTGATGTGTACTTCTCCAAAAATTGAACAACTCATTGATTCTATGCAGACCACAAGCACTGTGTTTCTACTGTGGGTCTGCCAGAACCCCTCCCTCAGGGGTACACATGCTCCCTCTTCATGGGTAACTGCACATCAACGTGGACAAGGACGCATAAGTATACAGTTTTTTCCAATTGCTAACACACTAAAATGACATGCACAGCACAATTATTTAAACTGACACACAGAGAGCAAAACCTCTACTCAACTCTCCTAAAGTCTAAACACATTTTCTGCTTCACACACATTTTACAATTCAAAATGACATTTTTTAAGTGCCCTGAACACAGTTCTCTGCATAAGACACAACAATTTGACATAAAGTCACATGTTTGCCATTTCAAAACACTGCCATTCAAAATGACACTACATTGAGCAAATTGGCCAATACATGAGCCGCCTGGCCAAACACCTCACTGGTTAATGGTCAACATTTCAATCAGGATGTAAGCACTATGAAAAGACCACAGGTGAGTGGCACCTTTTTTTTTCTTTCTTTTTTTTTTTTACAACAATGGAAGACGTTGCAGAGAGAGAAAGAGGAAGAGGGAGGAAACAATCTTTTTTTGTTCACTGGGTTTTTTTTTTTTGAGAATATTTTTCTTCAGTCGAATGTAAATATATCAGGGGTCCGTTCTTCGTACCTCGTTTGCAGTTTTTTCCAACTTACAAAACAAATGTCCCCACAATGTAATATAAACCTGAGATCACCTTCATTGTGGGGACCAGTAAGCAGTCCCCACAACGTAAATGGATTCATAAACATACTAAATTATGTTTTTTTGAAAATGAAATAATGCAGAATGTTTGCTGTGATGGGTAGGTTTAGGGGCAGGGGCAGTGTAGGATGATAAGACAGTTTGTTTGTAAAGTGTAAAATCCATTATCTTATGGAAGTCCCCACAATTCACAAAAACAAAATGCATGTGTGTGATCAAGCATCAAATTATGAGCAGCTTCCTAATATTGTGTTGGCCCCACTTTTGCTGCCTAAACCACCCTGACTCATCGAAGCATGGACTACACTTCTGTAAGTTGTGAGGTGGGGCCTCTATGGATTGGACTTGTTTGTTGAGCGCTTCCCACAGATGCTTGATTGTAAAAAAAGAAAAATGTCATAGATTTTTGACATAACGCATACCCAGCATACCCGGTTAAAGTCACCATTAGCCACTGATATATATATATATACTGCATATATAAAAAACAATCAAATTCATAGTTGATAATGGTGAGGTCACTGAAAAAGTTGTAACTGACAAGTTCTCATGGAGATGAAGGAGAAGCACCCCTACTATTCAGAACGGAGAAGCCTGGAAATGACAACATGGAGCACTGTGGGGGAACGGAAATCGCTGCACCTCAAACAAGCTTGTCAGTGGCTGCTTTGGGGTGGCATGGGTAATGATGGCCTCAGGCTGTGGTTGAGGCTCAGGACAGCAGCAGGGTGGTGTGGCAGCGAGGAGAGGATGAGGGAGCTCGGGAATCTGACAGAGGTGAGAACTCCTGAATGCTAATGCCTTTAGTGCTTGGCTAATTGGCTAATAACTCACAGTACATATTCTCCAGACAAAGTCACTCTCAGATTCTGTGTGACCAAAACCAGTTGAAGCCAAACATTTTATGTCTTGTCCTAATGCCCCTGTCTTATAAACTTTCATTTAGGTTAAAATGAGTAGCTGACATGTACTGCAAAGGACATTTGTTGCACCCCATTATACTAAATAAATGGGAGATATCCAGTCAGCCATCTATAGTATATCATTCAGTTCATTAAAGCTTCATTTGTATCCTGTTCCATCTCTAAACATATCCCACAGCTCAGCTCTGGTTTTCTGGAGCTCAGCATATAATATTACAGACTGTCAACACAATCTTGACAGGGTTATATTTATATATATATATATATATATATATATATATATATATATATATATATATATATACACACACACACACACACACACACACACACACACACACACCTAAATGATTATTAGAAAGACCTGTTCATTTTCTCATTTCTCATTCTTCACAATTCAAATATATTTTTAAATATTTTTAAAAAGGCATAATGTAAAGTTAGATGGTTTGAAATAGCTTCCTGATTTAGCAAGTATTTGTAGCCTCTGAGATGGGACAAAACGACATCTCGATGCCGAATCACCATTTCTCGCGACTGGGCCATTATGAGCCAGTCGTTGATATAATTGAGTACACTGATACCCTGGTCGGGTCCAGTGCTGCATCCATGCACTTGGTGAAGGTGCAAGGGAAAAGAGCTAGACCAAAAGGAAGAACCCAATACTGGTACGCTTCGCCCCGAAAGAGAACCTCAGGACCTTCCTGTGGGCAGGGAGGATGGAGACATGGAAGTATGCGTCTTTTAGATCTATCGTGACAAACCAGTCCTCGAACTGGATCTGACTCACAATAGCTGGAATGGTGAGCATCTTTAACCTGAATCTCCTCAGAGACCGATTCAAGTACCTCAGATCTATTATTGGACGCAAGCCCCCATCCTTCTTGGGAACAATGAAGTACCGGCTGTAAAACCCAACTCCCTGTCTGGCAGAGGGATCTGTTCTATAGCCTCCTTGACCAGTAGGGAACGTACTTCCTGTTCCATAACCTGCCTCTGGGCCGGGGGGACCACGGTCCAGACCACACAGTTGAATTTCGGTGGTGGAACCCTGAACTGCAGTCTGTACCCCCTTCCCACTGTATGCAGGGCCCAAGCAGAAATATTCGGGAGGCATGACCATGCGCCGATATATTCTACTAGGGGAACCAGCCTCTCTGTGCTGGTCTCTGGTACCCACCAAACCTCCTGCCCGACCCCCTGAAGCGGCCACCCGGCAGAGTTTAATCGGGGAGAATTTTCTTTGTGCGAACACGTTTGCTGCCCTGCTGCAGGTCGATTTCGAGGCGGCTTGAGCGACGTACGTACGGGGGAAATTGATGAGGCCCCAAGCGTTGTTAACGGCCGGAGCACAGCATCGATTTCCCAAGAGCTGGGGGTTTGGAACGACCTCGGTCGTCCGCCCCCGGGAGGGCCAGCTCTGAGCGGTCCCGCTGCGGCTAGGACCGTTTGCCAGAAGCCTTCTTAGCCTGAAGGACGTCTCTCAAGTCGCCCTTCAGCTTAGAAGCCTTCTGGCGAGAGTGCTGTCTCCTTTGCCAGGCTCCCTCGGGAGGGGCACGGGAGGCGACACTCTTTTTTTGCGGCTGCCGCTAGGCGCCGCTGGTGGGCGGCCGGGACTGCCCACTCGAGGCCTCCTTGTTGTTATCTGCAGGCCCCGAGCGGCGAGGGAGGTATTGCCGAAAGGCCGCCGACTGCTTCCTCACCTCCTGGAATCTCTTGACGACGCTATTAACCGCACTGCCGAAAAGACCCGCAGGGGCTATTGGGGAATCCAGGAGAAAGGACTTCTCCTTGTCTTTCATCCCCGATAGATAAAGCCAGAGGTGCCTCTCCACGCACACCAAACCAGCCATAGAGCGGTCGATGGCACGGGCCAAGTCAGTGGCCTTTCTAAGCTGAGTTATATTGTCCAGGGACAGACCCTCTCCCTCATCGAGCTCTTTTAAAAGCTCCGCTTGGTAGGCCTGCAAAACCGCCATTGTGTGCAGGCAGCTACCAGCACGCCCGGCCGCCTTATAGGCCCTATCCACCAGGGATGAGGTGTCCCTGCACAGCTTGGTGGGCAGAAATGGGGCTTTCAGGGACGCTGCTGCATCAGGAGACAAATAGCTTGCTAGTGCCTCCTCAACATGTGGCAACGTGCCATAGCCAGCCTCTGACGCGCCCACGACACACCCGAAATCTAACACCGGGGAGTTCGATAGGTGTGCCGAGAACGGTTTTTCCCACCATTTGCACAACTTATTGTGCAAATCTGGGAAAAACGGCAAGCCCCTTCATGGAGGCTGAGCATGCTTTTTGAAAAAGTTTCCATCCAGCTTGCTCACAGGCTGGACTTCGACTTTTTCCTGTGGCCATTCGATGTTGAGTTTGGCCACAGCAAGTGTCAGCACATCCGCCAGCTCTTTTTGAGCGGGGGAGTGAAGAGGTGAATCCACCTGCACACCACCCACCTCCAGGCTGAACTGATCTGATCCCTCGGAATCAGACAGCATCAGCACTGGGTTATCAACCTAACGGGAAGATGTCACACCACAGGCTTCCTCGTGAGGTGGAAGAGCGTCTGAATCATCGGACGAGGATTGGTAAGATGCCTCAGCATGCCCGCATCCCGTCGCGAGATCCAGTTGTGAGCCCCATAATCGCCGCCGCCACGCTGCCTCAACAGACGCGGGACCCAATCTCCGGGAACACGGCCAGCCGTGAGCACAGCACTCGGAGCGGCAGCTTCTCACACTCGCTGCAGGCGGCACCCTCGAGAGCCGCCTGAGCGTGCTGTGCCCTGAGACACTGCACACACAACTGATGTGTGTCCGTGCCCGTAATGAAGCGCGGGCACAGGTGCACACACCTTTTAAACTGCTCGCTCGCTTGCCATGCTTTACTTTGATATATAGTGGACAGACAACTGTAAATAGGCAAACAATATGCACACAGAGCGCCTCCGCTGAAGAGCAAAAGCTGTCTGTACTATGTGACGGCGCCTTCTTATAGCTTCCGCATATGCCGTCACTTACTACGTCATGACGTAGCACCAATCAGATTGGTGGCAGATTTCATTCATGCTTCAGAGATGTCACGCCGAGGGCGTTCCCCAGAGTGTTGTCACTCGACGACGCAGTGCGAGTTCCCTCGATAAAGGGAAAAACTTGTTTTATCATTGCTTTTGTTTTTCTAAGTTAGTCAGGATTTGCCACAATGCACAGATGCAAACTTTGCAATTTGCCTTTTCTCCAACTAACTTTTTTATACAAAACAACTCCAACATAGGGCATGAATGTCAGTGGAAAATGAACTACATCTACCAGTCACACCAAGGCTCTTCATGCATGGTAAGTATGAAATATATCGTAAATAATTCATGTGTTTTGGTAATTTTTATGGTAAGAACAAATTTAACGAGAGAGCCTTCTAAATTCATCTAAGTGAATGAAAGTGACATACATTGCATTGATGGTTGGATTTCTCAGTGGCAATGCATATATTTTCAGTGTCAGACAATAGCTATTTCAGAAATGGAGTAACAAATCAAAAAGTTCAGAAAAAAAACATACTACGAAACAATATTAAAAATAAAATGCACAACTGTGGCAAACTCATTTTACATTATTGCACATGCACTTTTCAACGAGTTCTAATTTGGCACTGGGATTGCCCCACTGAATGACAGTTCTTTAATGGTGTTTTCATGTGCATCTCACAAATCTCCATCAACTGCAAGATGATATCCTATCAATATGGGTCAACATTTCTAAACAATGATTTCAGCCCCTTGTTGAATCAATGCCACACAGAATTAAGGCAGTTCTGAAGGCGAAAGAGGGTCAAACACAGTAGTAGTAAGGTGTTCATAATAATTCTTCTCTTTTTAGTTTAACAGAACATGTAAGTGTGAACAGCTCTGTTCAGTTGAGGATACTCAAAAACAAAAACATTCTATTTAGCACCAAAAAGGCTTCTGCTATTGTTACAAGCCAAAGAACCCTAATTTGGAACCCAATTATGACTCTCGTTTTTCTTAATAGCATCCCTTAAAACAGGAAATGCTTGCCTTTTAAATTTTGTAATAAATCTTCTTATAATCTTCTCTCATAATAAATAAAATGCATTTAAAACCTGGGGATGATCAAACTATCACTGACACGTAAAGTCTATACTTCCTCTCCAACATAATTATGGGTGTATAATGATTAATGCAATCCTTTCTTCTGAATTAAAATAAATAAATAAATAAATAAATAAATAAATAAATTAATTAATTAATAAATAAATAACCATGCCTTTGTCTTATTTATTGGCCTGTAATATTACACTTATCATTATTCTTATCTATTACAAAGACATTGGCCAAGTCATTCTTCCCTTGTTACAAGTGCAGATGAAAAATGCATATGAAGAGCAAAGTGTTTCCCTTGACTTTGGTTAGTAGTGGAAGTTAAGGAGCTGCTGTTTGAGCATGTGACAGCATTCGCTGCAGGCGATGCCCTTGCTCTCCTGAAGATGCTTGTGGAGAGAGTGAAGAGAAGCAGAGATAATAGGCCTCTCTGTGCAGCCTTTATTGCCTGACGTGTGTTTAACTCTCCAGTCTTCATCTGTCTGCACTGTGCGATTGACTGGCCATGGTAGCTGTTCTAAAAATGATTGTGTTTAAACAGTATGATTAAACTGTTTAATTAACAGAGCAGAAAAACAAAGAACTGTTGGAACTCTGTGACTTGAACATTAAAAATATGTCTTCACATAAGCTAAATAAAATGTTTTGGGAAATAAAGGAAAACAGGATGTTTGAAAATAACATGTTTTGCCTGTTGGGGTTAAAGTCAAACTGCAAATGTAAAACAAATGGAATTCAGGTGGTGTCATCTCCAAATGGTTGCCTGGAAGGTACAATTTGGATTGTCAGTCATGAAAATTGTGTCACTGGTGTTGGTATAGAAGGCAAATTGTGTTTGTTTGACATGTTTCATAATGACAATTTAAAGATCTAATACAAAACATAATAGGAGATTGTATATATATATATATATATATATATATATATATATATATATATATATATATATATATATATATATATACCCTTCTCATATATAAATAAATCATAAATAAAAAAATAAAAAAATAAATCATAAATCATAAATAAATAAAAAATATATAAATCGTATGTTTTGTGTAATTGCACTGTGGACTTGGTGTAATTGCCAGTAAAGGATTTTTGTCTTCTGTATTTCTGGGAAAAAATAACAGCAAAGGTCTAAATATGTCACTAAATTGTGCCATTATGCAGAATAATGTAAATTGGTATTCTTTTGTGTAATTAAACAAAATAGTTTGTTTGTTTGTTTGTTTGTTTGTTTGTTTGTTTTTGTATTTTGTTCTACACCATTAATAACACATCATTCTCATTGGTTCTTCAAAGTAAATCTGTCTGCACAGAATTCATGCCAATCTTACAAACCTTCAAAAATCTTCCTGTGAGATGACGTGTTTCCAAGTTTCTTCTTTAAGATGTTTACTCATCTGATGCAGGGTGGGGATTACTCTCTTCAGCTTCTTATTTATTTATCAGTCTTTAATTTTAATCAGCGGGTCTGGCTTTGGTATGAGCATAGACTTCAAACTATAAGCTGATTGATGTGCATATTCACTATCTCAGCATAAACCAGGAGAGTATTTGAGTGAATGAGAGACTCAGTACATGGAAGATGTTGACTGTATAAAGAGATCTCACACTCTGGTGAGGTTAAGCACACAATGATACGGGCTGAGGGACACCATCTTATTACCCTGCTAACAATTCCTTGACACACAGGATATTATGTATTAAAATCAATATGATATTTACTTACTTATTGCATTTTCCTGGTCGATTCACTAGTGCATGTTATGAAAAAAAAATTAATAATAACAACAACAACAACCATAATAATAATAATAACAATAATAATATATATATATATATATATATATATATATATATATATATATACATATATATATATATATATATATATATTGTCTTTAATCTAAATGCTATATTTAATGGTTCCTAAATTTGTTTTGCAGGGTGTGTTTAAGTGTTTCTTTGTATCTCTAGTTATTTGGATTTTCCAAGTCTGTGGTTATTTTGCACAAGTTTTTAGTACTAGCCTATAAGACCAGGAGCAAAACACCTAATTTACTAACTACCAAATTACTAATCCCACAGATCAGCCATGTATCTGTAATGTATATTGTAGTTTGTAATCATCTGTTACTTGGACATTCTGGAACTGCCACTCCATCAGAGAGCGAGCACTGCCACAGACTCTGAACAAGTTAGTGGATTTTTTTTAACAGAACAGAATGCTTTTATGGGAATTCTCTGAGAGTGAGGGAGGGAAGGTGGGCAAGGGGGGCACATCAGCTGATGACAGCAGAGGGTGAACGGGGCACCCCTCTGTGCATGACCCTGATCTCCAGTACCCCCTGTATCTTCAAATTGCCGTCAAGCCTCGCTCCCCCAACTCCTCAACCAAACCTGAATAGTTCATCAGCCCTTACTGATGGTCTGGTCCCTGTCTGCCCCTTGACTCTTCCACATCTGTTTCCCTGCAGTGCTGCTAATTCACCTCAGCTCTTCCAGATCACCTGGCACGATGATCCTACAGCCATTATTGTGCCTACAGCCACAGAGCCCTGGACTCCACCTAAATCCTTCGACCCATTGGCTCCACCTTGGCTTAATACTTCCGCAGCTCCACCATGGCTCATCATCCCACCAGCTCAGTTCCCCTTTCATCTAATTAATTAGCTTATTAGTCCTCACTTGTTTTAGTATTTATAGTCCACGTTTCCTGAGTTCAATTGTCCTGCCTTAACGTTGTGTTTGTCAAGTGTTGCAAGCCTGTTTCCTTGTATCTCACTGAGTTATTCGGATTAAAGACAGTTGTCTTTGTTATTTTGTCTTCGATGGTACTCTTTGGCAGTGTTCTGTGACAGAAGGTTTGTGCAGGAAGTAAGACTGGATTTACTGATGACTCATTTTGGCAATTCAGAATAGATCCTTTCTTTTAGGAGACAAATAACTTTATTTGTCATGCACTCTGATCTCAAAAAATGAGCAGACCTTTTACACTCACAAACTGCTAGCCGACATATTGGGTGAAAGGTAATATTCGAGAAGGCATAATTAAAGTAAATGGCTTGTGAACAGCATTTTATGTTCCACCATATGCATGAGATGTTTCCAGGTGAAATGGCTTATCAAACCAAAAAAGGGGGTGGGGTGGGGTTGGACGGGGGAGGGGAGGGCAGTATTTGATTTTATCAGTCGGTTGTTGATTGGATTGTGAAAAAAATTAGCATTAATTAATTTTTACAAAAAGAAATATAATGAGCCTGAAAATGGTGAAAGAAAAAACTAAACATGAAGGTTAACTTTACATCAAATCTAACCCCTTCAAATTAATTTGAACTTGCTACCAATTCGCTAAAGCATAAAAGAGTTTTAGATAACTGCAGCACGGCCTAGCATATGCCAGCAGAGAGAAGTGGGCTGCATTACAGGAAGAGCAAGTTATGTCATTTTATTAAAGATTATACACATTTTTAAAAAAATAATCATTAAATGAACAATCTCATAATAAGGCCAGTGACATGTGTTAAGAAATTAGGAACGATTTGATGATCTTAAAGTGCCTGTGTATTTGTATAATGTGGTGCCGTGAGATGACAACACCTATTCTTCCAAGAAGCAGACAGCTAGTTCATTACTACCTATCATTCAGTCATCTCCTATTACATCTAATTAAATTACTAATGATTGCTGCAGTGAGTACTGTAGGCTATTGCTTAAATTGCACCTGTGTTTTACAGCAGTTCACCATCACCAGTTCATGAGGCAGGAATATATTCTAATGTGATCATATTCACTGAGCAGGTCATTTATTATGTGCTAGCTGATACATATCTACCTTGAGCTCTGTAAATAGCTTTCTCAGTCTTCAAGAGCTAAGGCCACATTGCTCTCTCTGTGTTTTGAATAAGAGATTACTGTGCCTGGCGCTACTGGCTACAGATTCCGTCATTATCAACTGTGGCAGGAGACTCTCTCCAGCTCTCCTCGCAAACGTATCATAAATCAATCTCAATCTAGCCCACTGGAGGTTGGTGATGCACTGATTGAAGAGTGAATTACCTATATTATAGATGAATCCAGATGAAATCATTCGGAGAAACAAATGCATGCGTCTTCGAAATGATAAGCTTTGGACATCACTTAGTTTATATGGATTTAATTTAAATTGAGTGAGTTTTAGATATAGAATTTTCTAGGAAGCATCAATTGATAGCCTAGATCAAACGAAATCCATAGAAAGCATACTTTGTTGCATAGGTAGGCCTGATCATATGACATTAATAATATAATAGCAAAATCAAGTTATCTAGTTCGTAAACAATAGTCTACGTTCTTTTGAGTATGATCATTTTATGAATAGGTATTCTGCAGTGGTATAGGTGTGACGTCACTTTGTAGGCCATCGCACTGGTTCCCTCGAGAAAAACCCAATAGGATTTTCCTAGGTTTTTGGATTATCACAAGAAACAAGCTCTGTGATCAACAGAAGATTATGATACCTACACGTTTTGTCCATCAAGAAAATGATCCCAGATGCATCGGTTCATTTTTTTCGATAGCCATTTTCCATTTGTATTCTCTGTTTTGATGAGGTTTTGTCATCAAGATTATGTTCTAAGGAAATAAAATGACACTTAACAACCTTGATTGGTATATGGCAATACAATTCTATCACATTATTTTGGCAGTGAGTTTTGGGTGTTTTTTTACTTGGAGGGGGAGGGTTTTGGTGAGCTTTTAAGCTGGAAATCGTCGATCAAATCTGGCAACTGCCAACTTTACAGCAGAAAAACAATGGTACAAATGGTGGTTTTGGTCTATACAGCTTATTTTTCTCTTTATGATAACTGTGAGGGAGTGCATTTTTTTTAAACTAACTCATTAGTTTTAATTATATTAATCCTTAAAATTCTGCTAAATTAAGGGCGTGGCCACTTGAGTGACAGGTGGATTCCCGCTGCTGTCAGTACTAGCCATTTGTCTGCTGTCTGTTAGCTCCATCCAATCTACCTGTTATCTCCTTTTTGCCAATTTTCAGTTATCTAGGATTGTGCACTATTTAGGCAAAGGCAACGGCAGCAATATAGGCCCCCAGTTATAGGATATATATTTCTTTCACCTGATAATTCTTTTGTTTTTCTTTCACATACATAATTTCCCATTGATGAGATCAGTTGTTGAATGTTTACCATGTTTTGTTTTGCCAGTTTGATTTTCATTTCCATTATACTTTCATAAACAGTCATTGTTAAGATTGACAAGAGGTTTATTTCTCACGTCCATTGATTTTTAGGGATCATGTCTTTTTGGTTTGCTGAAAAAACTGCAGTATATTATCTTGACAGTTAGCCGTGCAAACTTTCTATTTCTTCTAACTGCAAACTTTAAGCTGTTAAGTTTTAAAATGTTCATATTTCTGAATGTGTGGTGAAATTCATGAATGTTTTTCTGCTTTATGACTGCAGGTGTAGTGTTATGTGGATATGATTAGCTTATTTTAATATTTAACATGATAAGGATGCATAGGCCTAGATAATGTACAACATTAGTTTATTAGAGTCTGTTTCATTACATGCAGGTCTTATAGATGACCGGTTTTAGGAAATGCCACAGAGGAGACGTTGGCTACTGATGTAGGCTCATCTTGTCTGTTCTAGAGCCAAAAACAGAGGTGACATTTCCAGAAGATATGGACAGAACTGAACTTTGAAATGACAGATTCTGCTGTGTGGTCAGACAGTGTGACTAATACTGATAAAAAAAAATATTACAAAAAACTTTCATTTACAGCAAAGGAGCATACCTTCAAAATCTGACCTTCCAGGCTTGTGGTTTTTACCACTTTTTACATTTTATTTTATTTTTGTAACCGGTACTGTTTTCGTGCATAAACTTTTTTCCCCCCAGGGTAATTTCAGTCATTTGTGTTGCATTGTCTAGGTCTGAACTCCTGCAAAGCCATCAGTTATTTATCTTTTAATTGGGTTCCAGTTAACTATTTGCATGGTTTATGTTCCGTAGTTGTGGACAGCGATGGATGCCAAATAAATTAAATAACATATTGCCTTTATTGATTGCCTCCTCCTGTAGAACCTTCCATTGGAGATCTCCCATGATACTGATGAGTTGCACACCCCTTCCATTACGCTAGCAGGGCAACATGACATGATTTCCCTTGCTTTCCCTGTCAAAGGACTTTTTTTTCTATCTTTCTATCTCTCCCTGCATTTCTCAGCCTTTCATCTCTATGCATTTGATGGCCCTTGATTATTCCCTCTACTGAGATCCTGCCAGTCCCATAGTCTCCTGTTCTCTCTCTTGCTGAGATGAAGAACCCTATAAATCTATAGTTACAGGAAGCTGATAAGGGTTGGCATATATGTATAAAAATTGGCCAAATATTTTAGATTCATAAACTCAGCTGCTGTTTGCTACCACTAGCACTGAACAAGAATGTCATTTAAAATGCCTGGTTATATTATTTACACCAATTATTTTAAATGGTTTGGTCACACCTCACTAAAGGCGTGTGCTAGTGAAATTTTTTTTTTGTTAAATGTCCCATTTTGGTTTGATTTCATAAATAAATGATCCTAAGAAGCTCTTCATTATTTACTTTTTTTCAAAACTTAACACTCAAATTCAAGAATTCCACACACAAGATGCAAAATGCCTCACATCTCTTTCAAAATGAAACAACACAGTCAAAATATCACAAACATATTTCAAAAGCAAACATTTGTCTTACGTTGTAAACACCTTTACCATAATGTTATATTTTTGATTATGTCATATACACACTGTTATTCAAAACCTAAAGCTCTCCTTTTAAAAGCTCACATGTACATGAATGAATGTAATTGGGAGAGAGCTGTTGAATATATAAAGTAAAAACAAAAGCAAAATTGAAACCAAATATTTATTTATGTTTTTTTTGTGTTTTTTTTTTTTTTGCTCTTTGTGGTTGTAAATGTAGTATTAGTGTACACAGTTTGAAAAGAAAAAAAAACACACATCAAAAATATGTAGTGTTGTAGCATGTAGTGTAAAACCAAACATAATGTGTGTGCTTGCAGATGGTTGGGTGTATCTAGGCTCCATCTCTCCTCCGGGCTGGGTCCGGCCACAATACTTCATCCACGTCACATGCTATATTCTCTCTTGCCAGACACCGTGGAAAGAACCTTCTTGTATGGCGTATCCAACCTTGGATGGAGGCAGCATCAGTGTCTCCACAACTCCTCTTACTCTGTCTGCATTGTTTGCATCCATTGTCCAAAAGCTATTGCTTGACCTTTGGCCTATTTATAGGCCACTACTAAAGTTATTATTGGTTGTTGTTAAGTAAAGCAACAAGTGTTTGCACATGTGAGGAGTTAGTGTGAGGCACTGATGAATTAGTGTGGCATTTTGATTGGTTGTGTTTATAAAAGGAAATCAAGAAACTTCCTGTCAGATTTTTGTGTGTTGCCTAGAAAATTGTGTGTTGTGTTTTGCAAAAAGTGTTTAATGAAATTGAAAACTGAGTAAAAGGCCAAAAAATAGTGTATGGTTTTGCAGATTTAGGGGTTCTGGTGTTTGAGTGTCAGGTTTTAAAAATTGTGTGACAAGTAACAATTTTGTGTGTAAGCAGTTGAAAAAAACTGTAATCATGAACAGGAGAATTTAATATAAAGATAGTCGTTCTGCAATTCTTGCTATTTTTCTTTAGTAAATAATGTAAATGTGTTGATGTCAAACACACTGATAGTCCTGGAGCACAACCTTTTGTGACTTTGTCTTGTAGAAAATCTACTAAAATCATGAGTGTCAGAATAGTTAGTTTGAGTCTTGAGAAACGTTTGAGTCTGACATTAGACTGTTTTGATTCTGTGGTTCCTCTGTGTGACAGCTGTTTGGCTGTTTTTTACTATTCTGCTGTAAGCTGAAAATTGCGTTGCTTATTCTGTTGTTTGTTTGTTGATTAGCGCCACCTGTTGTATAGGGGTGAGTTTCTTTCTCAAATAAATATTAGTTTTGCAACAGACTTGTTGTTGTTTTAGAATAAAAATGCATTGTATTAATATGCAATGTATTTCAACAAGATAAGCAAATAACTAGTACACTATAATTAGCCTACTACAACATAATACAAAAGCATAATTTAAGTCACATCCGATCTCGCGGAAAACGCTTTACTTTGACTTTGAATGAATTATGTGAGTTGTACAAAAACGTACACATTTAAAAAATATATTTTTCTGCTGTAAATAAAATGAAACAACTAAAATAATTGGCAACAAAATTTGATTTGCAATTAGTCGCGTACGTGCGCAATGCTCAGAAACATTGTATCGCTTCACAGTAGTGAATCATTTCTATGGACAAAACATATATTGAAAATAGCGGAGGACACAGAGTGAGCTGCTGCAGGAAAAGTACATCTTTTGTAGATGCTGCAGTGGATCATGTTGATCCAACATGTTGATCCAACAATGAAAGCCCTTCAAACATCTTACCGCATCTTGCCCTGCCCTTCCTTGAAACGTGTGCAGTTTACAGTTTCTGACCTGTTTTCCTCAGCACAAAACTTACATTTTATTGTCTGTTAATGTTAGAAAGTGCTGCAAGTATTTTCATTTTGCATATTTTTTCGGACAATTAGCTTGATGAACTTCACAGACTTCAATGAACGAGCACAGCAGCATAGGAGCACAACAATTCTAAATAAAATACACGTTTTGATAAATTATGATTTGTTAGAAATTAAGAAGTTTTAAAATTCTACATGTAACAAGTTATCATATTTATGAGATCAGTAACAGTAAATGTACTATTGTTGGAATAGCCTATTAATGTTATATAATGACTTCTAGTTCAGATGAGTGTGTGTTCTTCAAACCACATACAAGTTAACATTTTGGGCTTTTTTTTTTTTTTTTTTTTTTTTTTTTTTAGTTTCTGCATTAAAATAGCAAGCAATCAGTTGTTGTAGAATGTAATGTTTGTATTTTAACCCTTATAATGTACAGCATATATTTGTTTTCATAGACTATGGCTCTTAATGCACGCTTTTTTGGGGTTGCAACTAATGATTATTTTGGTAATTGATTAATCCGCCGATTATTTTCAGATTAATCAGATGAAAATTCTAAAAATTATTATAGTTAAAAATATATATATATATTTATAATTTTATACCATAGCTGTCCTCCAAAATACATGAAATGTACCCCTAAACATAAGCATTTTTGTACAAAGATCGCAAAAAAAAGAAAGAAAAAAAAGTGTGATTTAGAGGTGTAGTAAGTGATTTCTGAGAAAACCAGCAAAATGATTTGGTGAATGTTACTGAAAAAATGTGTGTTTGTACATCATTCTGGCTGTGTAAATAGGAAATAAAACAAACTGGATCGGACTGGGGTGTATTCCAGAGGACTTGTTGGAACTCTCGGTTGGTTAGCCCAAACGTTGCTTACTGATTCACCATGGAAAGTGACGCTAAGAAAAATCACTATTCCACTCCCGTCTTCTTCTTTTGTTTAATGGCGAGTTACATGGTAAATGGACTGCATTTATATAGCACTTTCAACAGACCCTGTGGCCATCCAAAGCGCTTTACATTTTGCCTCAGATTCACCCATTCATACACCGATGGCGGTGTCAGCCATGTAAGGCTCTATCCAGCTCGTCGGGAGCAGCTGGGGTTAGGTGTCTTGCTCATGGACACCTCGACACTTGGTCAGGTGGAACCAGAGATTGAACCACCAACCTTCCAGTTTGTAGACAACCTACATGAACCACTGAGCCACTGCCACCCTACATAATTTTTAGCACAAATTACCACCTATTTGGTGATGTGCCAAATAGCTCTCAGGGGCAGGTTATGTTCAAAGAGTGATTTGCTATAGTTACTTACATACCCTGAAAGTTACCTCTGTTTTTGGAACCTAAAGTTGAGGTTATCTGCTCAGTTACTCTTAAACATACCCGGTTATGTCACATAACCTGATTTCTGGAATACCCCCCTGATTAGACACTCAGTACACTCATGATGGGGGAAGAGAGAGAATGAGTAACAGGGATTCGTAAAAAGACTGTTGAAAGAGAGATGGCTGAAATATATTGCCAATGAGGAAAAGGTCAGAGGAATGTAATTGGAAAAAGAAGGGTTACAATCATCAAGAGCTAGGACCCACATTAATATTGGAAAAGCTTTCCAGTGCTGGAGAGACATTAGAACAGGTTTCCTCAAACTCGGTCCTGGAGAGTTTAGCTCAAACTCAGCTGCCTGTGATTTTCTATTGTTTGCTTGATTTTCTTGATAAGGCTAAGGTGTGTTTGATCAGGGTTGGAGCTAAACTCTGCAGGCAGTGGCACTCCAGGGTTGAGTTTGAGGAACCCTGCATTAGAGTAATGAAAGGCCTGAAAATGGTCATTGAGGTTGCTTTGTTTCGGCTCTTGAGTAAATGTGTTTTTGCTGTGTCACAGGACAAAGATATGCTGTTGTTGTAATATTAGCTGAAGTAACAGGACATTTTTTTCATTGCTATTGTTTGACTAGAGCTGCTGTGCATGATACTGTTTAATGTTTGTTTTTTTAATGATGGAACAATTAAGGGAGGGGTGAGTGTTTGTGTGTTGATTTCAAATATCAACAGTGTTTCTCAAAAATCTTTTACTGCACTTTTAAATACCAGCTCGGCAAAATGTAAAATTGTTATGAATTGCAATGAGATTGAGTTGCAAAGTCATGCTAACTAGGAACAAGAAAATAACATGCAAATGCGTAATTGTAAGTAACTGAGATGGATGTAGGTTTGGTAAATAAGGTATTATGTAATGCATTATACAGGAGTTTCAACATTTTTTCAACAGATTTTGTGTGTGTGTGTGTGTGTGTGTCTGTGTGTGTGTGTGTGTGTGTGTGTGTGTGTGTGTGTGTGTGTGTGTGTGTGTGTGTGTGTGTGTGTGTGTGTGTGTGTGTGTGTGTGTGTGTGTGTGTGTGTGTGTGTGTGTGTGTGTGTGTGTGTGTGTGTGCCTATGATATGAGAGGGTGTATTATTTAAATTATTTAAAATGTGTTTTCTGGCCGTGGCAGTAAAAAATAAACAAGGATAGTATTAGAAGCAATAAAGTGAGAACAGTGTAAGAGTGGAAATACAAATTATACATAACATTATTTGCACATATTTCATTATGCATGTCATTTTCTGACATGTTGACTTTTCTGAATCCTCAAATAAGGCACAAATGGCATAAACAAAGCTGAAAAAAATGACTAATATAGTTACAAATAAGTTTGCATACAATAGTTTGCAAACCAAATGGGTTACAGCAGTAAGAACTGTGAATCTGAATATGCGGCTCCAGCGTCCATGCAGTGTCTTTAATATTTCAGAAGGGCAATGAAATCATGGATGGTAAAGATTGACAGTTACAGGGCAGACATTGTGAATCTGTAAAGATGAAAATAGGCAGCGAAAAAGCTTTTATTGTTTTAATACTGATGATCTTTGCATACTGCTCATGAAAACCCAAAATTCTCAAAAAAATTAGCATATCATGGTTCTATAAACGAGCTATTAACCTAATCATCTGAATCAACTAATTAACTCTAAACACCTGCAAAAGATTCCTGAGGCTTTTAAAAACTCCCAGCCTGGTTCATTACTCAAAACCGCAATCATGGGTAAGACTGCCAACCTGACTGCTGTCCAGAAGGCCATCATTGACACCCTCAAGCGAGAGGGTAAGACACAGAAAGAAATTTCTGAACGAATAGGCTGTTCCCAGAGTGCTGTATCAAGGCACCTCAGTGGGAAGTCTGTGGGAAGGAAAACGTGTGGCAAAAAACGCTGCACAACGAGAAGAGGTGACCGGACCCTGAGGAAGATTGTGGAGAAGGACCGATTCCAGACCTTGGGGGACCTGCGGAAGCAGTGGACTGAGTCTGGAGTAGAAACATCCAGAGCCACTGTGCACAGGCCTGTGCAGGAAATGGGCTACAGGTGCCGCATTCCCAGGTCAAGCCACTTTTGGGCTACAGAGAAGCAGCACTGGACTGTTGCTCAGTGGTCCAAAGTACTTTTTTCGGATGAAAGCAAATTGTGTGTGTCATTCAGAAATCAAGGTGCCAGAGTCTGGAGGAAGACTGAGGAGAAGGAAATGCCAAAATGCCTGAAGCCCAGTGTCAAGCACCCACAGTCAGTGACTATGAACCACAACAGTCACATCTATGAGATCAATTCAATTTAATTAATAAATTTTATGTCAGATGATGTCACGTGAATTTTAAATGAGCGCAGAATACCGTCCGAATGGCGATATTGTATTATCCTAACACTTCTCTTCATGTGTTTTTGACCTACCTTAGCTACTTACAATCTTATGCAATTAAGCATGCTTTCATTTCAATATTTGTGGCATCCGATAAAAAATGTTAATTACAAAATTACCAATTGGAGCCAAATCACAGAAACTGCAGCAATGATTTCAATGTTAGTGTCAGGTAAGAGTAAGAGGTGTCTAAATTTTATGGAAGTTTATCATAAACTTTATTATAAAATTTACTTAGACTGACTGGGTAAACCCAGCCTGATCTGCTGGCGATTTGACTTCGCCCTGCAACCCCCCCACTTTTGACAAAAGATTGCATTACATTTGTCAAAAGATGGCGCTACTGAGCTCCACCACCACGCCCATTTTTAAGTCTTTGCCCATATCTACTGGACAGCATGTCTGATGTGTGTCGAGTTTCATGTAATCTCAAAAGCAGCGAAAAAGAATGTTATAGTTTGATTTGTTGCCGTGGCAATAGTATTTCCAATATCAGGAAGTGCTTACCAGCTTTATATCTGCCATGTTTTGACATTATACTGATGAAGTTTCACTGTAAAAAGTGAACCTGGGTGAAAGTTGGATTACTACAACTATTTGAGTCTATTTACTTGGTATTTCTGCTTTCCTAATTGTAATGGATTATTGTACACTTTTTCAACTTAAACACATAGAAATTCAGATAGATTCAAAATCTCACTTTCACTCACAGTATAATTGTACACTCTTTCAACTTGAACGCATAGAAATTCAGATAGATTCAAAATGTCACTTTCACCCAAAGTATGATTTCCCTTTAAAATGTCACTTTCACCCAAAGTAAGATTTCCCTTTAAAATGTCACTTTCACCCAAAGTAAGATTTCCCTTTAAGGACACCCGCGTCAGACGTTTTTTTCTGACGTCATGACGCACGAGCCTGTCTGAAAATTGGAAAATGTTCTGTTCGGCCGCCATTTTTTTCTCTCTCGGGACTCGGATGAAAAAGGTAGGTTGGAAGTTTGTTTTAATTACTATACTCGAAAATGTACCTTGTGGACGTGTGTTTTAGTTGTTTATGAGTTAATTGATGTTGTCTGTTAACATAAATTCTAATGAAATGTAAATTAACCGAACTTTTGAACGTACGTTTGCGATATAGCGTTTCTGAGTATGTTCTATGTAACAATATGTTGTAACTTAAGTTACCCGTTTGTCTTATATAAATGTGTTCAGTTTGGATCTTGGGAGTATGTGTATGAAATATATATTTTTTAATTGATGCCTCCTTAACCGTCTGTGCCGCGCGAGATAAAGTTAACGTTAGTGGAAATGCTGTGGGCAGGAAGTGCTCACAGAGCTGGACAAAATGCTCGAATTTGAATTCCTGCAGTATAATATTGAGTTTGCTTTTAAAGTAATGTTTGTCTGTTCTTTTATCTGTCTTTAAAACGTCACTTTTTCGGGCAAAATTATGATGTGAAGTCGGACATCCGTTTGTGACACCGGCTGTAACTTACACTCGTTATTGCGGTGCAATGTGGAATTAAATGAGTGCACTCAGTCAGTAACGTCCACTATGGTTTCGGACACCACTACAAAGGACTGTCATTTCAAATAATGCCCTATTTGAGGGTATAGGAGGCGTTTTCTGATTCAGCCTGTGATGAACGTCATTGTCACTAGCTCCGTTCATTTGCCTACCTCATGGTGTTACATCCAGACAAATTTTCAGGGTTTTTTAGTAGAAATATTAGTATTTCCACATCTAATTAATTAACTTCCTTGACCTGTAGCAAACCATTTTTTCACTTACAATTACTTACAAACTACAATTGTTGACAATTACTTTTTCTCCTCTTAGGACCGAAAGTCTTAATGTTTGACAACTGATGACACTTTGCTATAATATTACATGGTAAGTAATTTATCATTTCTTATATAGTTGATGATATGAATTACTAATGTTGGATATGTATGAGTAAATTCCATCTTGTGTTATCTAACATTATTGACTGTTGACAGGTGTGTGTAGAGGTGTCTGTTAACTTGCTGAAAGCTTAAGCAGCCACAGACTTGAACTTTTAACAGAGGCTGAAAAAAAGGAAAAATTAAAAGGTTGTCAAGAACAAAATGTCTCTTTCGTTTGCTTACAGATAGCAGGAGGTAGTGATGCAGGAGGCCAGTGTCAGGGATTTCAAGGTGAGGTGGCCTGTGCTTTTCAGACATTACAAGGTATTGAAAAAATAATTTAAAGTTCTGGTTTTACTGGCTAAATACCTTTTATGAATTGATATAATCAGTTTGACTGTTGTTGACTGTTTTTTTTCTTTCTTTCTGATTTTAGATCAATTCAGAGTTCTATAGGCTTATGGCTGTTCCACTGGAAGACACGTTCCTGGCCCAGTTGGACGTGTACATGAATCAACTAATCAGAGTAATCCATTTAAAAGGAGGAGCAACCCGTGAGAAGACTGCTGCAATTTTTAAAATCTTGTATCAGGTACGTCTGTGTGTTACATTAATATCAACTGCACAATCTTATTTTAGTCTCAGTAACATTTAATTGCTAAATACTTGTTTATAGCATAGAAATTTGAAATGTCATCACCACACAAACAAAATGGACAATTTAAAAGGGATAGTTCAGTCATAAAATAAAAAATGCTGTTAATTTACTCAGCCTATCCAAAATATGTAGGTGACTTTTTTCTTTCTTTCAGTAGAACAGTAAATATGTTGTTGTTGTTTTTTAGCTGAAACTGTGGTCCATGTTGATATAATGCAAGTCAAAAAGAATAAAAAAAAAAATGCATACAGGCAAACCAAAAATAATACCTGTGGGTCCTGGCGATTCTTTGAGGTTTTATAAAGCAAAATGATCGGCCTATGCAGGAAACTGAATCTATTATTACCTGTAATCAACAGCCTCAGCAAACAGTCCTAAGTACGTTCATGGCAATGTTGCATGTTAATAATGCTCAGTTTCTTGCATAGACTGATCGTTTCACTTTATAAGACTCGATGTGATGTCAGTAGCCCTGGGTATTTTTTTTTTGTTTGCATGTTTTTTTTTTTTTTTTGTCCACGTTTTTTTATTTTGTTTTTACTCTCAAAGTGACGGTAGCCATTGACTTGCATTTATATGAATCACAGAGGAATGCGGTTTCAGCTAAAAAAATCTTTACTGATATACTGAAGAAAAAGTCACCTTTTATGCATCTTGGATGGCCTGTAAATTTAACAAAACTATCCCTTTAATCAAGAATGATTAAATGTATTAGGGTATAAAGCTAATAAATGATTTGTTGACGCATGTTTTATTATCTGACTAAATTATAAATGCCAGCAATGACTGATTCAGATGCATTTTTAAAGAGTACACTTTAGAATTAATTTCTTGATAATTTACTCACCCCCATGTCATCCAAGATCTTTATGTCTTTGTAACTTCAGCCGAAAGGAAATTAAGGTTTTTTTTTTTAAAAGCATGCCAAATTTTTCTCCATATAGTGGACTTCACTGGGATCAACAGGTTGACGATCCAAACTGCAGTGTCAGTGCAGCTTCAAATGGCTCCCAGACAAGGAATAAGGGTCTTATCTAATGAAACATTCTGTCTTTTAAAAAAATTTGCGATATTTTACCCTCTTTTTTTAGGTGACAAGGGATTTGACTTAGTCTTTGCACTACCGTTTCGCAAACACTGGATCGGCACTTCCACCTATGTCACGCATGACCTTTACAGCGCTATAACATAATGTGAGAAGACACAGAGCTAGTGCAAAACAAGCATTTGTGGTTAAAACGTATATCGATGGTTTGGCTCAATTAGACCTTTATTCCCCGTCAAGGATCGTGTAGAGCTCTTTGAAGCTGCACTGAAACTGCAATTTTGACCTTTAACCCACTGGTAACCATTGAAGTCCACTATATCGAGAAAAATCCTGGAATGTTTTCCTCAAAAACCTTAATTTCTTTTCGACAAAAAAAAAAAAGACATGAACATCTTGGGGTGACTAAATTATCAGGAAATTGAATTCTGAAGTGAACTAAATATTTTTTTAATATTTTTTTTATTTTAATAAAATAATGACTTTATTCAACAGTTTCTTTTCTTCTTTGCAGTCTCCTATGCTGTTCATGTAGTAAACTCAGCACAGAGCTTCCGGATTCCATGTCAGAACGCCGGCTCATCCTTTTCCTGGGGGGAAATCAAGACCTTATCAAGGAATACCTTGTGAGTTGAAAGGCCACATTCTATTTTGATTTATTTTTCAGAAAATTTTACATTTGTGGTAGCAAAATGTTTTTTTTTTTTTTTATGTTTTTTTAATTTAGTTTTATGTGCACTACTTTAGGATAACCTACGAGATGATTGCGAGGGTGAGCTTATATTCACGGCATTCCAGAAAGTGCTCTTACAGCTTCATTAGCACAAGATACCAAGTAGTCTTTTCAGTAGACTACAGTGAACTTGAAGTAATGTTTGAATGTGCTTAAGTCTAGTCTGTGTTTGAAAGAATGTCTCTAGTTTAGTTTAATTTGTTTTCTTATGTTTGTAAGATTATCCATTTGTTTCATATGTTTGTCTAGTATCTAGTTGTATGTTTGAATCTGTAGTTGATTGGTGAAAGGGTAATCACCCATTGCTGTTAAACATTTTCCATGATCTGTTTATTTTTTAATTAGATTTTTTAACATGGTTTAGAGCATTGCCTGTAAGCTATTCTAAAGCACTTATCACAATACACTCGGTAGAAATGGTTCCATAGAATATATTAAAGGGATATAGTTCATCCAAAAATGGTTCATGTTGTTCCAAACATGTATGAGTTTCTTTCTTCTGCTGAACACAAAAGATGTGTTTAAGAATGTTGGTAACCAGACAGTTGACGGTACCCATTGACTTCCAGAGTATTTTTTTTTTTCCTGCTATGGAGTTCAATGGGTACCGTCAGCTGTCTGGTTACCAACATTCTTCAACACATCATCCTATGTGTTCAGCAGAAGGAAGAAACAAATACAGGTTTGGAACAACTTGAACCATTTTTTGGTGAACTATCCCTTTTGTGAAGTATCCCTTTTTATTTATGTGGCTAATTTATTCGCATAACCACTGTTTATATTTATTTTTTTAGATAGATTAGTGGCTCAGTTTTTAGCATAATCCTGAAAGGCAATGACAACTTTTCAAAAAGACTGTTAATGAAATGGATGTTAAGTGTGTCAGGAAGTTTCATTTGCACAACAAATATGAACAGTTTGTAATGATTTCTCAAAGTTTGTAAAAAGGGAAATTAAATTTAATAAAATGAATTGTTAATAAATATTTCTAAAGCTATTTGAGTCTTGTGTGATTGAAATTAAGTTGATAGAATGTAGTTATTTAAGTTGAGAAAAGTTACTTTTTTTAAGGGTTACCACTTGAAGTATTTTTTTTAAGTTGATTCAACTGTAGGAAAAACTAAAACATTTAAGTTGGAATGGAATGAAATTAAGTTAGACTAATGTAAATAATAGGGTTAAATGAACTCAATTAATATAAGTGTGATTGATAAAATGTAGTAATTTAAGTTGAGAGAACTTAACATGTTTAGGTGTTACCAATTGAAGTAATTTTTTAAAGTTTATCCAACTGTAGGAAAAACTAAAACATTTAAGTTGGAATGGAATGAAATTCAGTTAGACTAATGTAAATGATAGGGTTGAATGAACTCAATTAATATAAGTGATTGATAAAATGTAATAATTTAAGTTGAGAGAACTTAACATGTTTAGGTGTTACCAATTGAAGTAACTTTTTAAAGTTTATCCAACTGTAGGAAAAACTAAAACATTTAAGTTGGAATGGAATGAAATTAAGTTAGAGTATGTAAATGATAGGGTTGAATGAACTCAATTAATATAAGTGTGATTGATAAAATGGGATAATTTAAGTTGAGAGAACTTAACGTGTTTAGGTGTTACCAATTGAAGTAATTTTTTTAAATGTATCCAACTGTAGGAAAAACTAAAACATTTAATTTGGAATGGAATGAAATTCAGTTAGACTAATGTAAATGATAGGGTTGAATGAACTCAATATAAGTGTGATTGATAAAATAGGATAATTTAAGTTGAGAGAACTTAACGTGTTTAGGTGTTACCAATTGAAGTAATTTTTTTAAGTTGATCCAACTGTGGGAAAAACTAATACATTTAAGTAGGAATGGAATGAAATTAAGTTGAATGAACTCAATTTTCTCAATTAACTCAATGAACTCAATTAATATAAGTGTGATTGACCCATTGAAAGTAAGTTGACAAAACGTAATTATTTAAGTTGAGAGAACTTAACATGTTTAGGTGTTACCAATTGAAATAATTTTTTTAAGTTGATCCAACTGTTCACTTTTTACAGTGTTGAAGTAAATCGGGTAAAAATAAGATGGTGATTTCAAAGCATTTTGAAAGTGACACACTTCCTGCTGCCAGTAGGTGGCGCTATAACTTTGACTCACAATAGTCATATCCATGTGATCGGCCTCTTACAACGAACACACAGCTGAAGTTTCATCAAAATGAATTAATGTATGCAGAAGTTATAATACACTTCCTGTTTCCCTTTTCTCACCATAAATTTGTCTCTTCGCCACAGCCTTACCGTTTGAGATATCAAAAAGTTGCTCGCAATTTAGCATCCTCAGTGTCTTGACTTCATGCTGACCGAGTTTGGTGCTGATCGGGTGAATCGTCTTGGAGGAGTATGTTAAATTCCAAAGCATGCGTTTTCCGAACAACCCATAGCAGCTCACTTCCTGTTAGGCTGACGCATAACTTAGAGCACGAAAGTTGTTCGGCCCGATGAGCTCTATATGTGTACCGAGTTTCAAACATCTATGTGCAAGTATGTTTGATTTATAGACCACCTTTTCAGACCCCACTTTAGGGGGCACTGTCGAGCCCCCCTGCCACGCCTGGGAACCAGCTTGGGTCTGGCCCTGATGGCCGCAGATTCCGATGTGTGTGCAGAGTTTCAAGAGTTTTCGAGCATGATAAGGGCCCCAAAAGTGCCCGAATAGTCGAAAAAACGAAATTGTCCTTAGAAGAACAATAGGGCTCTGCGCCCTTTCAGGGCTTGGGCCCTAATTATCTGAGAACAAGAAAAGCCATTAAAACATGATCTGTTTGCAATTTTTTTTTTTCAATGTTATGTAATTCTCATAACCCTTACAGAAAAAAAAAACACATGAACTTCACATGTGCAAAAACACGTGAAATATGTGGATCACATGTGAAATGTGTGCTTTTGGAACGTTTAGTTTTTATGTGTGAAGCACAGGTTATCATGAAAAACCCATTGGAATTCAAATGTGAAACCCAATTAAACGTGCATATTCCCATGTGAAACCCATGAGATCACATGTGATACATAAAGCTCACATGTGATCACATGGGAATTTTATACACGTTTCAAATGTGATCTTTATGTTTCACACGTGATCTCATGGGAAACCCATACATTCTCATGTGAAACCCATGTAATCATGTGTGAATCGTACATTTCCATGTGATCATGTTCAACCCTTAAATTCCCATGTGAAACGTAATCATGTGAAACATATATTCCCATGTGAAACCCATGTGATCACATGCTAAACACATAAATTCCCATGTGAAACCCAATCGCATGTGAAATGTATATTTCCCAACATTAAAGGGCACCTATAATGCAAAATTTACTTTTACATGGTGTAAAAGTAAATTTTTAAAGTAAAAATTGTAAAATAATGTTTGAACATAAATGTGTGTTGGCAGTGTGTACACAACCACTCTATAATGGTACAAATCATTCCACTCCTTTTGTTTAATCCCTATAAATCATAAGCAGTGTCTAAGAAAAAGCTGTTTGCAGATTCCTGGCAAAGTGATGTCACATTTCACAGGCCCCGCCCATGAGTTTTGATGGACACTGCCGTTTCAGCATAGACCCTAGAGATCAGAGATCTGTACAAGTCCTCCATGTCTATCTCCTCACCGGAGCATTTAACAGCAGCATTGAAATAAGATAAAGCTACTAAAGTTCATTCAGTCAAGAGCAGTGAGTGATTTTGTGTTTATCTTTTGTTGTTTTATTCATATTAACAGCAGATATAGCTGTATATTACACTGCTTTCACATTAGTACACAGATCTAATATACACACAATTTCTGTACTTGCTGCATAGACGCAGACATAACTTACTGTTTTCATGTGAGTTTGTTTGTGCTTCTGACATAACCTTGTGTGCTTTTGACAGTTTAATTGCAATAACACATTAAAGGTGGGGTAAGTGCTATCTGGTAACCATTGTTGATATTTCAAATCACCAAAACAAACACGCCCCCACCCCCAAAAAGGGTCTCGGCCCTATTTTGATAGCTCCACCCCACACATACGTAACCCAGGAAACGACTAATAACTAATCCAGGTTGAATATTCAATGAAAAAGTCACCCTTTCCATCACAAAATAACTGTTCTTATGAACAACTTGATAGAACACGAGCTGACAATCCAGCTAATGACATATTACAGTTATGACCAGATTAGAGTTATAGCGATCACAAAAACACAAACAGTTCTAATAAACAACTCGATAACGTTAGTATACAAGCTCGATAGTCCAGCTAACGACATATTACAATTATGACCAGATGGGTTATATCGCAACACATTCTCACACCCAACTCGTCACATATGGACGCTTGACCAGGACCCCTTGTTGTCACTTTCCAACGAACTGGGCGTACCTTTATCGTCAAATTTCGACGCGCTGGGTGCTCCATTCATTTCAATGAGAAACCTTTGGTGTCATACACAGACGCATTTAATTCTTTGCGTTTGTAAAAGTAGACATGATTTTATTAATATTTAAAGGCTACTTTTATATTTTGGAGCAACTAACCCAACTTCTACCCTAAACCTACCCATATCTTAACAATATAAAACACATACCAGGCAAATAAATGTACAGTCACAAGTATTTATTGCAAAATTTGACCAAAACAGTATAAAAGTATTGGCTCATGTTGCATTCCAAGTCTTCTGAAGTCATACGATGTCTTCATGTGAAGAACAGAGTTGATCTTGATGTTTTAATCGCTGAAATGGTGATCCCGCTGCCCCGTGAATGAACTCATTCATAACTCATTCAAATAATTCAAAAGACTCCTGAGCATGACACAATCGGTCACAAGACACAGGAGAACCAATGCAATTTTACAATCAATGCTCACGTAATGACGCAATTGGTCACAAGACATACGAGAGCCAATGCAATTTCTCTATGAAATCTGAAGTACGGGCGGCAATATTTGAAATTTGATGTGTTTGTTGATGATCTTCGGCGGATGGAGATGCTGATCGCTTTTGGGGATTTTCTTCATGCAAATCAATCGTTTGGCCTCGGAAAACTTGGATTATTTAACTTTTTTGAATAAATCGTGGATGCAGTCGTATGTTATATCCTGTGTTTTATATCATGTTCACACAAATGGGTTGGTTTAGGGATGGGGTGGGGTTGGGTTACATGTTAAAATGTGTCTAAATAGCGTAAATAAAATAAATGTAAATGAAATCATGTTAAAATGTGTCTAAATAGCGTAAATAAAATAAATTTTTATTTTAGCACACTCCAACATATGTCATAATGGCAAAATTATAAACCAATAAATAATTTCAATAAATTAATCAAAAAATAAATTTCACCATGACGATAATATTCCCATTCCCAGTGCGTCTGTGTATGACGCCAAAGGTTTCTCATTGAAATGAATGGAGCACCCAGCGCGTCGAAAATTGACGATAAAGGTACGCCCAGTTCGTTGAAAAGTGACGACAAGGGGTCCGGGTCAAGCGTCCATATGTGACAAGTTGGGTGTGAGAATGTGTTGTATATCGATGAAAAGATGAAACAAACATATATTGGACCCATTTTGTGAGCTGACGCTTGAAACCTTGAAACACTGAGGGGATTTAGATGCTCCATACGGCGTGGAAATGAACATGTCTTTATCATCGCTGAAGTGAGTGACAATACGATCGCTAATGGACAAACAAGCGAACGTGACACACAAGCATATTCAAGCAAAAGCCAGCATATATTAGTTTCTTTTTTTGGGCTCGTGTGTTTTGAATAATGACGTGCACTGGGCCTCTCTTCTCACTATAGACACGCCTCTTACCTGCTGATTGGCTACACGTTTGTTATTCCACTCGCCCGAGTCCTTTTTCTGAAACGGTTTTGAAATAACACCCCACCTTTAAAGAGATCTAGTCTAATTTAACAGCCTATATCAAGCTCTCCGTGCGCATGAATCGGGTGAGTGTGCTCAAGTTGAGAGCATAGATAGACTGTAAAGTTCAAATTGATGTGGCTTTAAAACGCATGGAGATTATAATATTGATTGATGATGAAGACCTGCAATGTCACGAGAGCGTGTTTGCAATAGAGATGATAATCAAAGCCAAACCGATGTATCATGTTCCAGTTGTCCTTTGTGTGTTCACGAGCTGTGAAGGCTCCTCCCCCCGTGGAGGGGAGCAGCAGCTCATTTGCATTCAAAGGAGACACACACAAAGCAGCTAATTTCTCAACACCAAAACTGCCATTTTCAAGATGGTATATGTTCGATGAGGAATTTTGATCTGAAACTTCACAGACATACTCTTGGGTAGTGTTGTCACGATATCAAATAACAACTGTGACACTGAGCACACATAAGTGTTTTACAGTGTTTTGAAAGCACGAGCAGACATGGACAAGCAGACCGGTAGGCTGATAGACACCTGCATTCAAACAATCTGTGTGTATCTGTGTAAGCACTCTCTGAAACGTGTCATAGTGATTGACTGATATATCGGTTTAATCTGGAAAATCGGTTTTGTAATATCGGATTCACCATTAAATGGGGCCATCTTGTGGACCTTCTGAGAATCGGGAACAAGACCGCCATTAGAGTCTGAGTGGAGGTGAGTTAACAATAGTGTTCAAAGGTATAATAACTTGCATTCCTTAATTAATAAACTTTATTTAACATAACAGTAATGCACAAATAAGTTTAAAATTGGCGCTAAAAAATAGAGATAAACTCACATAGTCACATAATCCATCATGTCCCATTAAAGACTCAACTTTACATGAATGAAATAAAACAGCCATGAATGAGTGCATATTGGAGGTAAAAGCGCTGAATTCTCTCTCACTAAATGTAACTTTTAACAAGATCCAGTCATTTAAAACTCCTTAAATATTAACCTGTTATGTAATAAACATCTAAATAATTACAGCTCTTTGGAATTAATTATTAGTCCTAATCTCCGCAATGTTCTTTGTAAATTATGGATTCGCTCTGTTTTGCTTATTTTTCTAGTATTCTTGAGAATATTCCAGCGAGTTCCATTCTCTTCACTCTTTAGTCTATTAAAAAACACATTAACCTTTTAAAACTGTGCTTTTAAATGCATAACGAATGCGGGAGTTGATACTCACCTGTAATTTATTAATGTTCACCATTTGAAAACATTAGACTTTGTACATTTATTTAGCATGTTGTTAATATGCTATTGTTATAAATAAAAGACGCAAGAGCATAAATTAATTAAAGACTTTACTTGCACTGTATTATTTATTTTTTCACTCCTTCAGACTATTTATTGATGGAGAAGTATGTAGGAAGGGAGTGAAATTGCAAAAAAATAGTGTTTAAAATGTGTTAGGCCTAGATA
This sequence comes from Pseudorasbora parva, assembly GCF_024679245.1. Lineage (NCBI taxonomy): Eukaryota > Metazoa > Chordata > Actinopteri > Cypriniformes > Gobionidae > Pseudorasbora > Pseudorasbora parva. The sequence continues at coordinate 28,565,600 of NC_090172.1, forward strand.
CAACAGAACACACTAACCCTAACCCTAAGCGACGAGAATAGTTTTTGTGAGCAAAAAAATTAAATAACTACTTATATAGTGCTGGGCTGATTTCAAAACAATGTTTTGAACAGTTATGAATCAGCGTATTGATTTATGATTCAGATCACGTGTCAAACTAATCACTTGACACTGGCGATCCGAATCATGAATCAATACGCTGATTCATAACTTTGTTTTGAAATCAGCCCATAAGTCGTTATTTATTTTTTTGGGTACAAAAACTATTCTCGTCACTTCATAAAATTATTGTAGAATCAGTAGAATCACTGTAGTGAGATGGGCTTTGTAACGACATCTTTAGTGCCTTTAATGGGTCTTGAGAGGGGAAATGACATAGGTGTCAATGGAGGCCTGTCTGAGCCATCTGATTAATTTGTGTTCTGAAGATGAACGGAGGTCTTATGGTTGTCGAACGACATGAGGGTAAGTAATTAATGAGAGAATTTTCATTTTTGGGTGAACTAACCCTTTCATTTCTGTAAGGATATATCTTTGCTATACATTATGTGCAAAAAAAGTTACTAAACAAAAGGAGCTTAAATCCCTACATAAAAATATTAAAGAAAAATAAAAACACAGACTTAGTGTTACCAGATAAGAGGAATGTTCAGGTCATATTTGCTTTAGACAAACCTGCTACTGTCATTTGTTTATCCAGTAAATGTGCTGTAAGAAATGTCTTACATTTATATTCAATCACACAGTGTTATCCCTTTATAGTTATTACTCTCATAAAATACGTGAATTACATGTAGACTTTTGAGCTTAAATTTTGTGTCCAAAAGCAGATATTTCAGCTAAATTAATGTTTTTGCACTGAATATTAGTTGTCTCCCTCTCTACTGCAGTAAAGTTTGTGCACTTAAAGTTTGTTCACCCAAAAATGAAAATTATCCCATGATTTACCCTCAAGCCAGGTGTATATTCTGAGATGAACACAATCAGAGTTATATTTAAAATGTCCTGGTGAACCCAAGCATTATAATGGCAGTGAATTGTTGTCTCGTTTATGAAGTCCATAAAAGTGCATCTATCCATCATATAACGGCTCCACACGGCTCCAGGGGGTTAATAAAGCTCTTCTGAAGCGAAGTGGCACATTTGTGTAAGAAAAAATATCCATATTTAAAATTTTATAAACTAAAATAACTAACTTCTGTCAGATTGCTGTAAACCCTTGATGCATGCATATTGGTGAATGCAGAAGTGCAGAGGATGGAGCAAAACGTGTTAGAGGTCACTCTTTTAACGCAAAAGGCACCATGTAAAAACTCAACAGCAGTTCAAATAATGAAGACAATGCAGAAAATCTGAGCGAAAGTGGCGGAAGACAAAACTTGTAGTCCATTATAACATCTATAAAGACAGCCTTCATGCTTTCAATGTGGAACTAGGCAAAGCGTAACAGACCTTCTTCTCAAATATTATAAACAGAAACATTAACAACACACACACTCTTTTTGCTACTGTCGAGAGACTAAGAAACCCCCCGAGTCACATTCCCAGAGAAAGGCTCTCAGACAGCAAATGCAGCGAGTTTGCTTCCTTGTTCTCAGAGAAAATCAAAAATATCAGAAAGGCAATCAGCACATCCTTGAGTTTCTCTGGGGTCAGACAGATCAGACCAAAACCTCAGAAAATTACTATGTCTGATTTCGAAACAATTGACGGTAAAATTTTAGAAGACAGTACAGCACCTTAAAACATCAACCTGCGCCCTTGACACACTCCCCACTTCTTTTTTCAAAAGTGTGTTTAACTGTTTACAAACAGATCTCCTAGAAGTGGTAAACTCCTCACTTCTGGGACTTTTCCAACCGCCCTTAAAACTGCAATAGTTAAGCCTCTTCTGAAAAAGAGAAATATGGATAACTCCAGACTACTACAGACCAATCTCAAATCTCCCTTTCATTGGCAAGATCTTTGAAAAAGTTGTTTTCAATCAACTAAACAAATTCTTAAACACAAACGGATTCTTTGACAATTTTCAATCCAGTTTCTGTCCGCATCACAGCACAGAAACAGCACTCATAAAGATTATAAATGATATTCGCTTAAATACTGATACAGGTAAAACATTAATTCTGGTACTACTCGACTTCAATGCTGCATTCGATACTGTTGACCACAACATACTTCTTGACAGGCTGGAAAACTGGGTCGAGCTTTCTGAGATAGTCCTCAAATGGTTCAGCTCATACTTAGAAGGGAGAGGGTATTTTGTGAGTATAGGCGACCATAAGTCTGAGTGGACATCCATGACATGCGGAGTCCCACAAGGGTCAATTCTTGCACCACTTTTATTCAACCTGTATATGCTGCCACTGAGCCAAATAATGAAAAATAACAAAATTGCTTACCACAGCTACGCTGACGACACCCAGCTCTACTTAGCACTGTCACCTAATGATTACAGCCCCATTGACTCCCTGTGCAAATGCATTGATGAAATTAACAACTGGATGTACCAAAACTATCTTCAGTTAAACAAAGACAAAACTGGAATCACTACATTTGGAAACAAAGATGAAATTCTCAAGCGCATATCTTGAACGCATATCTTGAGGTGAAAGGTCTGATAACAAAAAATCAACTCAGGAATCTTGCTGTGATTTTGGAGTCAGACCTGAGTTTCAGTAGTCATGTCAAAGCAATAACTAAATCAGCATACTATCATATGAAAAATATTGCCAGAATTAGATGTTTTGTCTCCAGGCAAGACTTAGAGAAACTCATTCATTCTTTGACTATTGTAATGCCCTTCTCACCGGCCTTCCCAAAAAGACCATTAGACAGCTTCAGCTCATACAGAACGCTGCAGCCATGGGATTGTGAGCAGAACCAGAAAATATGACCATATCACACCAGTCCTCAGGTCTTTACACTGGCTTCCAGTTACATTTAGGGTCGATTTTAAAGTACTATTACTTGTTTATAAATCACTCAGTGAGCTAGGACCTCAAAACATTGCAGATATGCTGATTAAATACAAACCCAACAGATCACTCAGATCAGCAGGATCAAGTCAGCTAGAAATACCAAGAGTTCACTCAAACTAAGGAGAGTCTGCTTTTAGCTGTTATGCCAGCCGTAGTTGGAACCAACTTCCGAAACAGATCAGATGTGCTCCAACAGTAGCCGCATTCATATCCAGACTCAAAACACATCTGTTTAGCTGTGCATAGACTGAATGAGCACTGTGCCACTGTACGTCCGTCTGATTGCACCTTATATGCATCATCTTTTTATTCTTTTTATAACTGTTTTATAGTTTACCTATGTTCTTTTCTTTGGTTATCATCATTTTATTATTTTTAAATTATCTTTACAGCTGTTTCTATTTTTATTTTTATACATTGTATTTTGTTATCCCTATTTAATTCCTTTCTATGTAAAGCACTTTTAATTGTAATTGTGTATGAGATGTGCTATATAAATAAACTTGCCTTGCAAGTCGACTCGTGCACCGCTGACCGCCAGAAGCTAGTGAATATGAATATTTTTCTCACACAAACTCGCCACTTCGCTTCAGAGCTGTGGAGCAGTTATATGAAGGCTAGATGCACGTTTATAATGGATGGATGCACACTTTTATGGACTTTAATGGCAACAATCACTGCCATTATAATGCTTGGATTAGCCAGGACATTTTTTTAATATAACTCTGATTTTATTCGTCTGGAAGAAGAATTTCATATACACTAGGATGACTTGACGGTAAGTAAAGCCTGGGCTAATTTTCATTTTTTCTTTGTCCACTATTTCTAGATGCTGTGTTATTTAGTCCTGTAACTGGGTGCAACTGGTGGAAGTTTCACATGCACAGAGGGCAGACCTGACTAATTGATCGTTGTTGATGATTTTCATTATAAATTATTGATTAGTTGTTGCAGCCCTAAATACAAGAATAGCAAACTTGAATAGGTATACATGTAAAGGAAACTTCAGTCTAATACAGGAGCTCTGCTGTGAATTCTACATTTACAAGGTTATCATTTCATTCAGGTAATAATTCTACTATATGTTTATTATTATTAGGTAATAGTGGGTGCTGGAGTGTTATTGCAGTGCGTCATAAGATTATTATAATGTATTTGGTCACCATATTTAAAATGAACAAGGTTGCTTAAACATTAGAACCATCATAGGCTATAATGCACTGCAATAAAACAAAAACATGCATGTATAGTTTTCTGATGCAGTTTATTTTCCGTGGCATTTCATTAATTTAAATAATCATTAATTTAAATCTTTAGTATGGGTTCAACCAAGAGCTCAACCGATATGAATAAAATATTAATTGGTTTAGTACATCAACCAATTCACATAAGAACTTTGTCATTGTGTACCATCAGTTTCCTATAAATTAACAATTTGTCCAGCTCAGTTATTTGACATTAGGTCATGTGTTCTCTCATGTCACATATATGAAAACATGGCCTAAGTACAGATTCAATGGGCTTTTGAAACTGTATTTTCTCATCAACTCACCAGTTTTTCAGGGTCTTTATTCAACTAGGTGCACAGTGGCTTGCTAACACAGGCTCTTCTGGGATGTATACGCGTCACTGAGAGAGAAAGAAAAGGAAGGTTCAGTAATCAAGGATAGTTAAATGTAGGGTATGTTACTGAATGTGAGTGTTAAGAAAAACTACTTACCATGTCTCAAAGGTGAGGCTCACACCAGAAGAGCATGGGGACAGCTTTATATTGTGATGCATTTCTTTATTTTTACTTAGAAAAGAAACATTTCTGTTGTGGAAGAAAAAAAGTGTATAAAAGGTAA